>NC_081393.1:5735064-5820064 GCF_030684315.1 Stegostoma tigrinum | reverse complement strand
AGTCCCCTCGATGTTACCTGATCCAGCTTCCCCATTGGATGGCATCCCTCCCCATCTTAGCCTAACATTCCCTTCCAGACCGCCACCCCCCATCCCCATTTTTCAGCTGGCCAGCTCTGCTGTTAGCTCGTGATATCGTGGCACTGACTGGGGGAGGTGATGGTCAGGTGAGGTGGCCACTATATCTTGTCATTCAAGTGTTTGCCTGGGGTGGGGACCCAGCTTCTAATGGCGGATGATGGAATTTGAATTCAATAAAAATCTGGAATTAAGAGTCCAACAGCCATTCTCAATTGTTGTTTCATCCCCTCTGGGTGACTCGTGTCCTGTAGGGAAAGAAATCTGCCATCCTTACCCAGTCTGGCCTACATGTGACCCTAGACCCACAGCCAACTGCCCTCTGGGCAATCAGGGATAGGCAATAAATTCTAACCCAGCCAGTCATGCCCGTATCCCATGAAAGCATGGAAAGAAATGGCTTGGAGTTATAGGGGCCAATGGGAAAAGGCCCTTCGGCCCATTGTGTGAGTGCTGTTCGAACATTTGCTGTTGCTGCCGGTTGTGGGTAGCTTTGGCACAATGTTGGAACTGGGAGTCGGTGGTTTTTTTAGTGATCGGTTGAGGGGTAAAGTAGGGGCGGGGGTTGGCGCGGTACTGGAGGATATGCAGGATGATCCCGAGAAGCCTGAAACTGACCAAATGCACTTTATTGAAGGATATTGACAGGAAGTCGATGAGGTTACACCATGACAATTGAGAGTAATTGGGGGTGACAGAATCATTTGTGATCGCTGGGTGTCCTTCAGGGGCCGCAGGTCTCAGGCCGTGGGAGGGGAGCAAAGGTAAAGCAGCATGGCAGAGTGTCGCGATGGTATCTCCATTCTCAGGGCACTCAGATATCACACAGCACATCAGGGTTTTCCTTACTGTACACCTTGTACCTGCAGAGCCTCTTGTCGAAGACAGCCTCACAGTTACTTGGCACATCTGGCATTTGAGCATAGCTGGCACAAGAGCAAGAGAAACACCGGGTCAGTCCTGCAGCAACCTCTTTCCTTATTGCGATGAAACCAACCTGAATTGGAGTGTCTGGTACAACTCTGAGATAAGACCAGTCTCTGGGCAAGCCTGCACTTCGACATGAGGCTGTGCTGAGCTCTCTCTTTCTGAATGGGTAACATAGCTCGACTGTACAGTAGCTCAGCTCCTCCAGTCCCGTCTCCTGTCCCTACCCCTTCCCCTAATCCTGCCCTTTCTCCTATACCTGCTCCACCTCAGTCCCAACATTGATATCTCAAGGATTCCAACACTGGGCAGGATCTGTTTCTGTGCTCTCTGACTCTGTGAATCTGGACCCTCTCACATTCTGTCCTCCAGCAAACTCAGCTGCTCCAAAGCTCTGGCTCTCTGTCACTCTTTGCACACATCTGTCTCATCTCTCCTGTGCTCATTCACCAACACCGACCCCCAGCTCAAATACTCTCCACTTTTTACAATTTTCACCCCCTTCCCCATTCACCACCTCCCTATCTCTGTTACCCCCTCCAGCCCCTGCACCCCCTCCCTATCTCTGTAACCTCCTCCAGCCCCTACACCCCCTCCCTATCTCTGTTACCACCTCCAGTCCCTACACCCCTCCATATCTCTGTAAACCCCCCAGCCCCCACTATCCCTCCCTATCTCTGTTACCCCCTCCAGCCCCTACTCCCCTCCCTATCTCTGTAACCTCCTCCAGTCCCTACACCCCTCCATATCTCTGTAACCCCCTCCAGCCCCTACACCCCTCCATATCTCTGTAACCCCCTCTAGCCCCTACATCCCCTCCCTATCTCTGTTACCACCTCCAGCCCCTGCACCCCCTCCCTATCTCTGTAACCACCTCCAGTCCCTACACCTTTCCCTATCTCTGTTACCCCCTCCAGCCCCTACCCCCCTCCCTATCTATTACCACCTCCAGCCCCTACACCCCCTCCCTATCTCTGTAACCTCCTCCAGTCCCTATACCCCACCATATCTCTGTAACCCCCCCCAAGCCCCTACTATCCCTCCCTATCTCTGTCACCCCCTCGAGCCCCTACACCCCCTTCTTATCTCTGTAACCTCCTCCAGCTCCTAAAACCGCCCCCCCATCTCTGTAACTCCCTCCAGCCCTTGCATCTTGCAGCATATCTGTGTTCCTCTCCTTCTGCCTTCTTGTGCCCCCTCGATTTTAACTACCCACCAAATCCCTAACCCCATGGCCCGAGCTGCCTGGGGCACTGAGCTCTGGGGTTTCCTCCCAAAACCTTTCTGCTTTTAGACGCTGTCTCTCCAGGCGAGGTGCTTGGTATGGCTTACTCTATCCGTCAGTTTTCTCATGCTCCTGTCGGACACCTTGGGCCCTTTCATTCTGCTCAAGGTGCTATCTGAGTGCAGGTTATTGTTGTTGTTGTGGTTTCTAATGGGGCTTAAGGTTCAGGAGTTGTTGATTTTTCCAGGCCAGCTTGGCTGGTATTGTCATGGGCTAATGGGGGAGCGAGAAGGACATGTGTTTCATGCACTTCATTGTGTTGCACAGAGATTCCAGAGGCCTGTACCTTTAAGACAGTCACATGACATTCATGAAGTGAGATGTTCTGGTAGAAAACTTCTTTAGTGAGCTCTGTGTCTGTTGCAGTGTGTGTGTGTGTGTGTGTGTGTGTGTGTGTGTGTGTGCGCGCGGTGTGTGTGTGTGTGTGTGTGTGTGTGTGTGTGTGTGTGTGCGGTGTGTGTGTGTCTGTGTCTGTTGCAGTGTGTGTGTGTGTGTGTGTGTGTGTCTGTGTGTGTGTGTGTGTGTGTGTGCGGTGTGTGTGTCTGTGTGTGTGTGTGTGTGTGTGTGTGCGGTGTGTGCGGTGTGTGTGTGTGTGTGTGTGTGTGTGTGTGTGTGTGTGTGTGTGTGTGCGCGGTGTGTGTGTGTGTGTGTGTGTGTGTGTGTGTGTGTGTGTGTGTGTGTGTGCGGTGTGTATGTGTGTGTGTGTGTGTGTGTGTCTGTTGCAGTGTGTGTGTGTGTGTGTGTGTGTGTCTGTGTGTGTGTGTGTGTGTGCGGTGTGTGTGTCTGTGTGTGTGTGTGTGTGTGTGTGTGCGGTGTGTGTGTCTGTGTGTGTGTGTGTGTGTGTCTGTGTCTGTTGCAGTGTGTGTGTGTGTGTGTGTCTGTGTGTGTGTGTGTGTGTGTGCGGTGTGTGTGTCTGTGTGTGTGTGTGTGTGTGTGTGTGCGGTGTGTGCGGTGTGTGTGTGTGTGTGTGTGTGTGTGTGCGGTGTGTGTGTCTGTGTGTGTGTGTGTGTGTGTGTGTGCGGTGTGTGTGTGTGTGTGTGTGGTGTGTGTGTGTGTGTGTGTGTGTGTGTGTGTCTGTGTGTGTGTGTGTGTGTGTGTGTGTGTGTGCGCGGTGTGTGTGTGTCTGTGTGTGTGTGATGTTGCTCGTCAATGTACACAGACCCAGGCACTGTGTCACATAGTAAACAGTGTCGGCCTTGTAAGTAAACTTGGAGATATCTGGCTTACTAGAGCCCACTGCCTATTACATGGGTTAACAAATGCAAAGCCTGAAGGCAGATCAAACTCCAAAGCATGGGACTGTTTTGTGGTATCGTCAGTGTTAATGGTAGCAGACTCTTAACCTGGGTGGATAAATACAGGATGCTGTGTAATTGATGGAGCAGTGCAGCAGGATGTTTGAGCAGAGACGTTTGAAGCCAGAAGCACTGACATGCAGAAGGATCTGGGTGTACAGGTCAACAGTTCCTGAGAGTAACAACACAGGTGATCAGGTGATCAAGAAGGTGTATGGCATGCTCGCCTTCATTGGAGACCATAAACACTGGCAAGATGTTGCAGAATTTTCTTTTTGCTCGGGCCATGTTTGGAATATTGCGTACAGCTCCAGTTACCACACTCCCAGAAGGATGTGGATGCTTTGGAGACGGGTCAGAAACAGTGACCATTGTGTTGCCTGGTTTGAAGGGTATTAGCTGTGAGGAGAGATGGGACAAACGTGGTTTGTTTTCAGTTTAACGTCAGAGGTTGAGGGGTGACCTGATAGAAGTTAACAAAACTTTTGAGAGTCACAGAGTCTCAGAGGTTTACAGCACAGCCCATCTTATCCATGCCACTCAGTTTCACAATTAGTCTAGTCCCATTTGTCTGTATTTGGTTCATATCCTTCCATACCTGTCCCATCCACGTACCTGTCCAAATGTTTCTGAAATGATAAAATTGTATTCGCCTCCACCACTACTTCTGGCAGCCGATTTCAGATGTCACCCCGTCTGTGAAAAAATTGTACCTCTGGACTGGTTTGCACCTCTCCCCTCTCATCTTAAACCTATGCCCTTTGAACTCCCCTATCATGGGGAAAAGCTGTTGGTTATCAACCTTGTCTGTGCCTCTCGCTATTTTAAGGACCACGATAAGGTCACCCCCTCAGTCTCCTACATTCCAGGGAAAAATGTCCCAGCCTATCCAGCTTCTTCTTATAATTCAAACATTCCAGTCCAGGTAACATCCTGGTAAATCTTTACTGCCCACTTTCTCCTTTAATTATATCTTTTCTACAGTAAGGCAACCAGAACTGCAAGCGGTATTCCAAATGTGACCGTACCAACACCTTGTACCACTGCGAACAGACATCCAAATTCCAATACTCAATGCTCTGACCAATGAAAACAAGCATGTCAAAAGCCTTCTTCACCACCCAATTTACCTGTGGCTCTACTTTCAAGGAGTTATGAACCTGTACACCTAATTCTCTTTATTTTATCACACTCCCTAGAACCCACCAAAATACAACACCTTGCATTTACCTAAATTATCCTCCATCTGCCATTCCTCAGCCCCCTGGCCCAGTTGATGAAGATCTCACTGCATTCCCAGATAACCTCTTTCCCTATCCACTGTGCCACCAATCTCGGTGCCGTCCACAAACTTATTAACCGTGCCTCCTGCATTCTCATCCAAAAACCGTTCATATAAATGACAAATAACAGTCGGGCCCAGCGCTGATCACTGTGGCATGGCGCAGGTCACAGACCTCCAGTCTGAAAAACAAGCTTCTGTCCTTAAGCCAAGTTTAGCTCTCCCTCGATCCCCATGAGATTTTAACTTTACTCAACTAGCTGCCATGTAATACCCTTTGTCAAAGGCCTTGCTAAAGTCCATGTAGACAATTTCTACCGCACTACCCTCAACTGCTTTCTTCGAAAAGCATGGATAGACACTGATAGTCAGGCCTTTTCCCAGGGCAGTGATTAGACGACATAAAGTAAGACAGTCGATTGATTGGTTTATTATCACATGGACCAAAGTACAGTGAAAAGCTTTGTTTACGAGTGGGACAGGCAGATCACAGCAAGCAAAGGATGTGCAGACTAAAAAGACTTTGATGCGATACAGGTCACATTATTTGAGGCTCGAGGAAAGTCTAAAGGGAATGTGAGGGCAAAGTTTGAACAGAGTGGGTGTGGAATGCACTGCAGAGGAGGTGGTGGAAATGGACACAGTCACACCATTTTCGAGCTAAACTGGCAGAGATGCGAAAAGGTGGGGTGTAGAGGTCTCTAGACCAGGTGGAGGCAACACCATGTTTTGTTCAGTAAGGGGTTATGCGTTGGCACAGTCTCGGTGGGCCGAAGGGCCTGTCCCCGTGCTGTCCTGTTCTTTAAGAGCCCTCTCGGCTCAGCAAAGTCCCAGTGTGAATCCTCTGAGCGAGTGGGGAAGGCTTGTTCTGGGTACGCTACTGTGCCTGACAGACAGACGGCTGTATAGAAGCTAGGGTGGTGCGTGGGCAGTTTCTGGTGAGCAGGCTCAGCTGTCTCCGTGGGATGCTACTGAACAAACCAGCAATAACACTATCGCTAGGGGAGAAAACGTAGTGTTTGTCCCGGGAGAGGTCTAAATGCCACTTACTCAGTGCAGCAGATGGCAGTCACCTTGCCACAGTAACAGGTGTAGCAATCCTCACTTTTCCACATTGCTCCCACCTTGTAGTTCATCCCATTGTCCATGCAGTCTGGAAAATAACACCAGAACCTGAGTGTCCCACCATCAGCACCGGCCTTCCTCAGCTCGGCAACACTCCCCACCAATGCACCGGCACCTTGTTACCAGTGCCTTGGATATTGTATAACTGAGCCCCAACCCCGCCACAGCCCACTATTTAACACTGTCAGTCTTCAAATTCCCTGCTACCTCCACCAGTTCCTCCATACCCCAATCCAGTCCCCACCTTCCTTTGTGATCTCTGCTCTCCACCAATTCCGGCCTCAGTCCTCGTCAGCTTCCTGGGCGCCAAGCTCTGGAATTACCCCCGTAAACCTCTCTCTCTCCACGCCCCCCCCCCAGCTATTTTAAACTCTCTCTCTGTCTTCTCATCTCTCTTAATCTTTCCCCATCTCCGTCTATCTCTCTCCCTACCATTCCCCCCCTCCCCTTCCCATCCCTTTTTTCTCTCTCTCCCGTATCTCTGTCTCGCCTCGTCCGCTCTCTCGCCCTACCCCACCATCTGTTTCCCTCCCCCATCCCTGTCTGTCCGTCTCTCTCTATATCTCATCTCTCTCTGTCCCTTTCTTTCTCTCTCTCTGCTTCCTCTCTCCCTCTCTCACTGTTTTTCCCTTCTCTCTCTCTCCCTCTCCCTTTGTCTCCCTTTCTACCTCTTTATCTCATCCTGTTTTTTTATCTGACTCTTATGAAGATGTTCCTACAAACCTATTTTTATTCATCTGCCCTTCTGTCTACTTCAGTAGCTTGATGTTATCTTATGTTTGATAACACTTCTGTCAAAATTCCTTGCAGGAGGTTCTGTTCCATAAAAGGGGCTATATAAATGTAAGCTATGATTGCTGTATTGTCAATCACTGGAATCCTGATGTTGGCCATCCAGCTTCTTGCAGAATGTGGGAACTATTGAGGTGGGAACAGGTTCCCTTTGAGAGTTTCACAGCTACAGGGCCAGGGGGCACTGCTGCCTAGTGTTTGGGACACTCTCGTGTCAGCCCTGCGTGTGCACGTGTGTGTGGGTGTGGGTGTCTATATGTGTGTCTGTATGCATGTGTCTGTGTGTGTGGGTGTGTGTGTATGTGTCTGTGTGTGTGTGTGTGTGTATGTGTGTGTGTCTGTATGTGTGTGTGTGTATGTATGCGTGTGTCTGTGTGTGTGGGTGTGTGTGTCTGTAAGTGTGTGTGTATGTGTCTGTGTGTGTGTGTGTCTGTGTGTGTGTGGGTGTGTGTGTATGTGTCTGTGGGTGTGTGTGTGTGTCTGTGGGTGGGTGTGTGTGTGTCTGTATGTGTCTGTGGATGTGTGTATGTGTGTGTGTGTGTGTATGTGTCTGTGGGTGTGTGTGTGTCTGTATGTGTGTATGTGTCTGTGTGTGTGTGTGTGTGTCTGTGTATGTGTCAATGGGTGTGTGTGTGTGTGTGTATGTGTGTCTCTGTCTGTGTGTGTGTATGTGTGTGTGTCTGTCTATGTGTTTGTGTGTGTGTGTGTCTGTGTGTGTGCCTGTCTATGTGTGTGTGTGTATGTGTCAATGGGTGTGTGTGTGTGAGTGTCTGTATGTGTGTGTCTGTGTGTGTGTATGTGTGTCTCTGTCTGTGTATGTGTCTCTATGTGGGTGTGTGTCTACATGTGTGTCTTTGTGCGTGTCTGTGTGTGTATGTGCGGTGTGTGTGTGTCTGTGTGTGTGTCTGTGTGTGTGTATTTGTGTGTGTGTGTGTATGTGTCAATGGGTGTGTGTGTGTGTGTCTGTATGTGTGTGTCTGTGTGTGTGTATGTGTGTCTCTGTCTGTGTGTGTGTCTCTATGTGGGTGGGTGTGTCTACATGTGTGTGTGTGTGTGTCTGTGTGTGTGTGTGTGCGTGTGTGTGTCTGTGTGTGTGTGTCTATGTGTTTGTGTGTGTGTGTGTGTCTGTGTGTGTGTATGTGTGTGTGTGTGTCTGTGTGTCTATGTGTGTGTGTGTGTGTGTGTGTGTGTGTGTCTGTCTATGTGTGTGTGTGTGTGTCTGTGTGTGGGTGCGGACAGAGGAAATATTTATTGCTCGAATGTTGCTGCTCTCTAGTGTTGAGAAATGCACACAACAGCTTATCATTCCCTACATCAATAACATTGACAAACTGAGGATAATAAAATGTGAAGCTGGATGAACACAGCAGGCCCAGCAGCATCTCAGGAGCACAAAAGCCGACGTTTCGGGCCTAGACCCTTCATCAGAGAGGGGGATGGGGAGAGGGTTCTGGAATAAATAGGGAGAGAGGGGGAGGCAGACCGAAGATGGAGAGTAAAGAAGATAGGTGGAGAGAGTATAGGTGGGGAGGTAGGGAGGAGATAGGTCAGTCCAGGGAAGACGGACAGGTCAAGGAGGTGGGATGAGGTTAGTAGGTAGATGGGGGTGCGGCTTGGGGTGGGAGGAAGGGATGGGTGAGAGGAAGAACCGGTTAGGGAGGCAGAGACAGGTTGGACTGGTTTTGGGATGCAGTGGGTGGGGGGGAAGAGCTGGGCTGGTTGTGTGGTGCAGTGGGGGGAGGGGACGAACTGGGCTGGTTTAGGGATGCACTAGGGGAAGGGGAGATTTTGAAACTGGTGAAGTCCACATTGATACCATTAGGCTGCAGGGTTCCCAGGCAGAATATGAGTTGCTGTTCCTGCAACCTTCGGGTGGCATCATTGTGGCACTGCAGGAGGCCCATGATGGACATGTCATCTAGAGAATGGGAGGGGGAGTGGAAATGGTTTGCGACTGGGAGGTGCAGTTGTTTATCACGAACCGAGCGGAGGTGTTCTGCAAAGCGGTCCCCAAGCCTCCGCTTGGTTTCCCCAATGTAGAGGAAGCCACACCGGGTACAATGGATACAGTATACCACATTGGCAGATGTGCACGTGAACATCTGCTTAACGTGGAAGGTTGCAGGAACAGCAACTCATATTCCGTTTGGGAACCCTGCAGCCCAATGGTATCAATGTGGACTTCACCAGTTTCAAAATCTCCCCTTCCCCTACTGCATCCCTAAACCAGCCCAGTTCGTCCCCTCCCCCCACTGCACCACACAACCAGCCCAGCTCTTCCCCCCCACCCACTGCATCCCAAAACCAGTCCAGCCTGTCTCTGCCTCCCTAACCGGTTCTTCCTCTCGCCCATCCCTTCCTCCCACCCCAGGCCACACCTCCATTTCCTACCTACTAACCTCATCCCACCTCCTTGACCTGTCCGTCTTCCCTGGACTGACCTATCCCCTCCCTACCTCCCCACCTACACCCTCTCCACCTATCTTCTTTACTCTCCATCTTCGGTCTGCCTCCCCCTCTCTCCCTATTTATTCCAGAACCCTCTCCCCATCCCCCTCTCTGATGAAGGGTCTAGGCCCAAAACGTCAGCTTTTGTGCTCCTGAGATGCTGCTTGGCCTGCTGTGTTCATCCAGTCTCACATTTTATTATCTTGGAATCTCCAGCATCTGCAGTTCCCATTATCTCTGACAAACTGAGGCTACCATGGGAGTCTGTGTGTGTGCATGTGTGTGTGTGTGTGTATGTGTCTGTCTCTGTCTGTGTCCCCGTCTCTGTCCGTGTGTGTGTCTCTGTGTGTCTCTGTGTGTCTCAATCTTTGTCTGTGTCTCTGTCTCTATCCAGGTCCCTGGCTCTGTCTGTGTGTCTCCATCTCTGTGTGTGACTGTCCGTCTCTGTCTGTGTCTCTGGCTCTGTGTGAGTATGTATATGTGTGTGTGTCTGTTTCTGTCTCCATCTGTGGGTGTGTGTGTCTGTCTGTCTGTGTATGTTTGTATTTCCAACTGTGTCTGTGTTTCTGTGAGTGTGTGCGTGCGTGTGCACGCCTGTGGGTGTGCGCGCACGCCTGTGAGTGTGTGCGCACGAGTCTGTGAGTGTGTGCGCGCACCTGTGTATGTGTGTGTGCGCGCCTCTGTGTGTGTGCGCGGCCCTGTGTATGGGTATGCACCTGTGTGTGTGTCTCCAACTCTGTCTGTGACTATGCCTGTGTGTGTGTGTGTGTGTGTGTGTGTGTGTATGTGTGTGTGTGTGTGTGTGCGCGCGCGCGCGTGCATGTGTGTGTGTGTGTGTGTGTGTGTGTGTGTGTGTCTGGCTGTGACTCCACCTCTGTAGGTCTTTCCATCTCCGTCCATGTCTCTGTCTCTTTCTCTGTCACTCTCTCTCACTCTGTCTCTCTTTCCTCACCCAACTCCAGTCTCCCCCTATCTAAAGCAAAGTGCTCCGTCTCTGGGGAAATTGAGGTTCAGGAGAGTGTGGGGTGAGTTTGGGGAGAGAGTTGGGATAGTCTGGGGCGAGTTTGGGGAGAGTGTGGGGAGAGTGTGGGAGAATGTGGGGAGAGTTTGGGGAGAGTGTGGAGACAGTGTGGGGAGAGTGTGGGGTGAGTTTGGGGACAGTGTGAGTAGAGTGTTGGGAGAGTGCGGGGCGGATGTGGGGAGAGTTTGGGGAGAGTGTGGAGAGAGTGTGGGAAGAGAGTGGGGACGGTCTGGGGAGAGTATGGAGAGAGTGTCGGGAGAGTTTGGGGAGGGTGTGGGGAGAGTGGGGGTCAGTGTGGGGAGAGTGTGGGGAGAGTTTGGGGAGAGTGTAGGGTGAGTTTGGGGAGAGTATGGGGTGAGTGTGAGTGAGTTTGGGGAGAGTGTGTGGAGAGATTGGGGAGAGTGTGGGGAGAGTTTGGGGAGTTTGTGGGAAGAGTGTTGGGAGAGTGTGGGGAGAGTTTGGGGAGAGTGCCGGGGAGAGTGTGGGGTGAGTTTGGGGAGAGTGTGGGGTGAGTTTGGGGAGAGTGTGTGGAGAGTGTGTGGGGAGAATTTCGGGAAAGTTTGGGGAGAGTGTGGGGAGGGTTTGGGAAGAGTGTGGGGAGAGTCTGGGGAGAGTT
Organism: Stegostoma tigrinum; assembly: GCF_030684315.1. Taxonomy (NCBI): domain Eukaryota; kingdom Metazoa; phylum Chordata; class Chondrichthyes; order Orectolobiformes; family Stegostomatidae; genus Stegostoma; species Stegostoma tigrinum. The sequence goes on along the minus strand of NC_081393.1, from coordinate 5,809,195 downwards.
TGGGGAGAGTTTAGGGAGAGTGTGGGGTAAGTTTGGGGAGAGTGGAGGGTGAGTTTGGTGAGAGTGTGGGGAGAGTGTGGGGAGTGTGTGGGGAGAGTTTGGGGATGGTGTGGGGAGAGTTTGGGGAGAGTGTGGGGAATGTGTGGGGAGAGTTTGGGGAAAATGTTGAGACTGTGGGGAGAGTTTGGGGAGATTGTGGGGAGATTGTGGGTAGAATTTGGTGAGATTGTGGGAAAAGTAGAGGGGAGAGTGAGGGGAGATTGTGGGGAGACTGTGGTGAGAGTTTGGGGAGAGTGCGGGGAGATTTTGGGGAGTGTGTGGGGAGTGTTTGGGGTGAGTTTGGGGACAATGTGGGGAGACTGCCTGGCGAGTTTAGGAAGGATGTGGGGAATGTGGGGACAGTGTGGGGAGGTTGTGGGGAGAGTGTGGGGAGAGTTTGGGGAGAGAGTGGGGAGAGTGTGTTGAGAGTTTAGGGAGAATGTTGGGAGAGTGTGGGGAGGTTTTGTGGAGAGTGTGGGGTGAGTTTGGGGTGAGTTTGGTGAGAGTGTGGGGACTATGTCGGGAAAGTTTGGGGAGAGTGTGGGGAGAGTTTGGGGAGAGTTTGGGTGAGTGTGGGGAGAGTTTGGGGAGAATGTTGAGACTGTGTGGGGAGAGTTTGGGGAGAGTTTGGGGAGATTGTGGGAGAGTTTGGGGAGAATGTGGGGAGAGTTTGTGGAGAGTGTGGGGAGATTGTGGGGTGAGTTTGGGGAGAGTGTGGGGAGAGTGTGGGATGAGTTTGGGGAGAGTTTGGGTGAGTGTGGGGAGAGTTTGGGGAGAATGTTGAGACTGTGTGGGGAGAGTTTGGGGAGAGTTTGGGGAGATTGTGGGAGAGTTTGGGGAGAATGTGGGGAGAGTTTGTGGAGAGTGTGGGGAGATTGTGGGGTGAGTTTGGGGAGAGTGTGGGGAGAGTGTGGGATGAGTTTGGGGAGAGTGTAGGGTGAGTTTGGGGAGAGTTTGGGGACAGTGTGGGGTGAGTTTGGGGAAAGTGTGTGGAGAGTGTGGGGTGAATGTGGGGAGAGTTTGGGGAGAGAGTGGGGAGAGTGTGCGTAGAGTTTGGGGAGAGTTTGGGGAGATTGTGGGTGAGTTTGGGGAGAATGTGGGGAGAGTTTGTGGAGAGGGTGGGGAGATTGTGGGGAGAGTGTGGGGTGAGTTTGGGGAGAGTGTAGGGTGAGTTTGGGGACAGTTTGGCGAGTTTGTGGGAAGAGTGTTGGGAGATTGTTGGGAGAGTGTGGGGTGAGTTGGGGAGAGTTTGGGGAGAATATGAGGAGAGTTTGGTGAGAGCGTGGGGAGAGTGCGAGGAGAGTGTGGGGTGAGTGTGGGGAGGGTTTGTGGAGTGTGGGGAGACAGTGGGGAGAGGTTGGGGAGAGAGACGGGAGAGTTTGGGGAGAGTGTGGGGAGAGTTTGGGGAGAGTGTGGGGTGAGTTTGGGGAGAGTGTGGGGAGAGTGTGGGGTGAGTTTGGGGAGAGAGTGGGGAGAGTGTGGGGTGAGTTTGGGGAGAGAGTGGGGAGAGGGTGGGGAGGGTGAGGGGAAAGTGCGGGGAGCGTGTGGGGAGAGTGTGGGGTGAGTTTGGGGAGAGTGTGGGGTGAGTTTGGGGAGAATATGAGGAGAGTTTGGTGAGTGTGTGGGGAGAGTGCGAGGAGAGTGTGGGGTGAGTGTGGGGAGAGTATAGGGAGAGTGTGGGGTGAGTTTGGGGAGAGTGTAGGGTGAGTTTGGGGACAGTGTGTGGTGAGTTTGGGGAGAGTGTAGAGTCAGTTTGAGGAGAGTTTGGGGACAGTGTGTGGTGAGTTTGCGGACAGTGTGGGGAGAGTGTGGGGAGAATGTCGGGAGAGTGTTGGGACAGTTTGGGGAGACTGTGGGAGGAGTGTTGGGAGATTGTTGGCAGAGTGTGGGGTGAGTTGGGGAGAGTTAGGAGAGATTGTGTAGGGAGAGTTTGGGGAGAGTTTGGGGACAGTGTTGGGAGAGTGTGGGGAGAGTGTGGGGTGAGTTGGGGAGAGTTTGGGGAGAATATGGGGAGAGTGTGGGGAGAGTACGGGGAGAGTGTGGGGAGGGTTTGGGGAGTGTGGGGAGAGATTGGGGAGTGTGTGGGGTGAGTTTGGGGAGAGTGTCGGGAGAGTGTCGGGAGAGTTTGGGGTGAGTTTGGGGAGAGTGTGGGGTGAGTTTGGGGAGAGAGTGGGGAGAGTGTGGGGAGAGTTTGGGGAGAGTGTAGGGTGAGTTTGGGGAGAGTTTGGGGACAGTGTGTGGTGAGTTTTGGGACAATGTGGGGAGAGTTTGGGGACAGTTTGGGGAGTTTGTGGGAAGAGTGTTGGGAGATTATTGGGAGAGTGTGGGGAGAGTGTGGGGTGAGTTGTGGAGAGTTTGGTGAGAATATGAGGAGAGTTTGGTGAGAGTTTGGGGAGAGTGCGAGGAGAGTGTGGGGTGAGTGTGGGGGTGTTTGGGGAGTGTGGTGTGAGTTTGGGGAGAGTGCGGGGAGAGTTTGGGGAGGGTTTGGGGAGAGTGTGTGGCGAGTTTCGGGACAGTGTGGAGAGAGTGTGGGGTGAGCTTGGGGAGAGTGTGGGGTGAGTTTGGGGAGAGTGTCGGGAGAGGGTGGGGAGAATTTGGGGAGAGAGTGGGGAGAGTGTGGGGAGGGTGTGGGGTGAGCTTGGGGAGGGTGTGGGGAGAGTGTGTTGAGAGTTTAGGGAGAATGTTGGGAGAGTGTGGATAGAGTTTGGGGAGACTGTGGGGTGAGTTTGAGGAGAGTGCAGGGTGAGTTTGGGGAGAGTTTAGGTGAGTGTGGGGTGCGTTTGGGGAGGGTGTGGGGAGAGTTTGGGGTGATTGTGGGGTGAGTTTGGGGAGAATGTTGAGACTGTGTGGGGAGTGTTTGGGGAGGGTGTGGGGAGTGTTTGGGGAGAGTGTGGGGAGAGCGTGGGGAGAGTTTGGGGAGATTGTGGGAGAGTTTGTGGAGAGGGTGGGTAGATTGTGGGGATTGTGTGGGGTGAGTTTGGGGAGAATGTCGGGAGACTGCCTGGCGAGTTTAGGAAGGATGTGGGGAATGTGGGGTCAGTGTGGGGAGAGTGTGGGGAGAGTGTGGGGAGAGTGTGGGGTGAGTTTGGGGAGAGTGTCGGGAGAGTGAGGGGAGAGTTTGGGGAGAGAGTGGGGAGAGTGTGGGGAGGGTGTGGGGAGAGTGTGGGGAGTTTGTGGGAAGAGTGTTGGGAGATTGTTGGGAGCGTGTGGGGGGAGTGTGGGGTGAGTTGGGGAGAGTTTGGCGACGATATGAGGAGAGTTTGGTGAGAGTGTGGGAGAGTGCGAGGAGAGTGTGGGGTGAGTGAGGGGAGGGTTTGTGGAGTGTGGGGAGAGTTTGGGGAGATTGTTGGGAGAGTTTAGGGAGAGTGTGGGGTGAGTTTGGGGAGAGCGTAGGGTGAGTTTGGGGAGAGTTTGGGGACAGTGTGTGGTGAGTTTGGGGAGAGTATGTGGAGAGTGTGGGGAGAATGTGGGGAGAATGTGGGGAGAGTTTGGGGAGTTTGTGGGAAGAGTGTTGGGAGATTGTTGGGAGCGTGTGGGGAGAGTGTGGGGTGAGTTGGGGAGAGTATTGGCGACGATATGAGGAGAGTTTGGTGAGAGTGTGGGAGAGTGCGAGGAGAGTGTGGGGTGAGTGTGGGGAGGGTTTGTGGAGTGTGGGGAGAGTTTGGGGAGAGTGTTGGGAGAGTTTGGGGAGAGTCTGGGGTGAGTTTGGGGAGAGTTTGGGGACAGTGTGTGGTGAGTTTGCGGAGAGTGTGGGGAGAGTTTGGGGAGAATGTGGGGAGGGTTTGTGGAGTGTGGGGAGAGTTTGGGGAGAGTGTGGGGACAGTTTGGGGAGTTTGTGGGAAGAGTGTTGGGAGATTGTTGGGAGAGTGTGGGGTGAGTTGGGGAGAGTTTGGGGAGAGTGTTGGGATAGTGTGGGGTGAGTAGGGGAGAATATGGGGACAGTTTGGTGAGAGTGTGGGGAGAGTGCGGGGAGAGTGTGGGGAGAGTTTGGGGAGCGTTTGGGGAGAATATGAGGAGAGTTTGGGGAGAGTGCGAGGAGAGTGTGGAGTGAGTGTGGGGTTGTTTGGGGAGTGTGGGGTGAGTTTGGGGAGAGTGCGGGGAGAGTTTGGGGAGGGTTTGGGGAGAGAGTGGGGAGAGTGTGGGGAGAGTTTGGGGAGAGAGTGGGGAGAGTTTGGGGAGAGTGTGGGGAGAATGTGTGGAGAGTTTGGGGACAGATTGGGGAGTTTGTGGGAAGAGTGTTGGGAGATTGTTAGGAGAGTGTGGGGTGAGTTGGGGAGCGTTTGGGGAGAATATGAGGAGAGTTTGGGGAGAGTGCGAGGAGAGTGTGGAGTGAGTGTGGGGGTGTTTGGGGAGTGTGGGGTGAGTTTGGGGAGAGTGCGGGGAGAGTTTGGGGAGGGTTTGGGGAGAAAGTGGGGAGAGGCTGGGGAGAGAGTGGGGAGAGTGTGGGGTGAGTTTGGGAAGAGTGCAGGGTGAGTTTGGGGAGAGTGTAGGGTGAGTTTGGGGAGAGTTTGGGGACAGTGTTGGGGGAGTGCGGGGAGAGTGTGGGGAGGGTTTGGGGAGTGTGGGGAGAGTTTGGGGAGAGTGCGGGGACAGTGTGGGGAGAGTTTGGGGAGAGAGTGGGGGCAGTTTGGGGAGAGTGTGGGATGAGTTTGGGGAGGGTGTGGGGAGAGTTTGGGGAGAGTGTGGGGAGAGTGTGGGGAGAGTTTGGGGAGAGTGTGGGGAGAGTGTGGGGAGGGTGTGGGGAGGGTGTGGGGAGAGTGTGGGGAGAGTGTGGGGTGAGTTTGGGGAGAGAGTGGGGAGAGTGTGGGGAGAGATTGGGGAGTGTGTGGGGAGAGTTTGGGGAGAGTGGGGAGAGTTTGGGGAGAGAGTGGGGTGAGTTTGGGGAGAGAGTGGGGAGAGTGTGGGGAGAGTGTGGGGTGAGTTTGGGGAGAGAGTGGGGAGAGTGTGGGGAGAGTTTGGGGAGAGTGTAGGGTGAGTTTGGGGTGAGTTTGGGGACAGTGTGTGGTGAGTTTTGGGAGAGTGTGTGGAGAGTGTGGGGAGAATGTGTGGAGAGTTTGGGGACAGTTTGGGGATTTTGTGGGAAGAGTGTTGGGAGATTGTTAGGAGAGTGTGGGGTGAGTTGGGGAGAGTTTGGGGAGAATATGAGGAGAGTTTGGTGAGAGTGTGGGGAGAGTGCGAGGAGAGTGTGGGGTGAGTGTGGGGGTGTTTGGGGAGTGTGGGGAGAGTTTGGGGAGGGTTTGGGGAGAGAGTGGGGAGAGTTTGGGGACAGTGTTGGGAAAGTGTGGGGAGAGTGTGGGGTGAGTTGGGGAGAGTTTGGGGTGAATATGGGGAGAGTTTGGTGAGAGTGTGGGTAGAGTACGTGGAGAGTGTGGGGAGGGTTTGGGGAGTGTGGGGAGAGTTTGGGGAGAGTGTGGGGGGAGTGTGGGGAGAGTTTGGGGGGAGTATGGGGAGAGTGTGGGGAGAGTATGGGGGGAGTATGGGGAGAGTGTGGGGTGAGCTTGGGGAAGGTGTGGGGAGAGTGTGTTGAGAGTTTAGGGAGAATGTTGGGAGAGTGTGGGGAGGTTTTGTGGAGAGTGTGGGGTGAGTATGGTGAGAGTGTGGGGACAATGTCGGGAGAGTTTGGGGAGAATGTGGGGAGAGTGTGGGAGAGTTTAGGGAGAGTGTGGGGTGAGTTTGGGGAGAGTGTAGGGTGAGTTTGGGGAGAGTTTGGTGAGTGTGGGGTGCATTTGGGGAGGGTGTGGGGACAGTTTGGGGAGACTTTGGGGAGATTGTGGCGAGAGTTTGGGGAGAGTGTCGGGAGAGTTTGGGGACAGTGTGGGGAGAGGTTGGGGAGAGAGTGGGGAGAGTGTAGGGTGAGTTTGGGGAGAGTTTGCGGACAGTGTGTGGTGAGTTTGCGGACAGTGTGTGGTGAGTTTGTGGAGAATGTGGGAAGAGTGTCGGAGATTGTTGGGAGAGTGTGGGGAGAGTGTGGGGAGAGTTTGGGGAGAGTGTGGGGTGAGTTGGGGTGAGTTTGGGGAGAATATGGGGAGAGTTTGGTGAGAGTGTGGGGAGAGTGCGAGGTTAGTGTGGGGAGGGTGTGGGAAGAGTATGGGGTGAGTTTGGGGAGACAGTGGGGAGAGTGCGTGGAGAGTTTGGGGGGAGAGTGTGGGGAGAGTTTGGGGAGAGTGTTGGGAGAGTGTGGGATGAGTTTGGGGAGAGTGTAGGGTGAGTTGGGGAGAGTTTGGGGACAGTGTGTGGTGAGTTTTGGGAGAGTGTGTGGAGAGTGTGGGGAGAATGTGGGGACAGTTTGGGGAGTTTGTGGGAAGAGTGTGGGGAGACTGTGGGGAGGGTTTGGGGAGATTGCGGAGAGAGTGTGGGGAGAGATTGGGGGGAGTTTGGTGAGAGTGTGGGGACAATGTCGGGAGAGTTTGGGGAGAGTGTGGGGTGAGTTTGGGGAGAGTGTAGGGTGAGTTTGGGGAGGGTTTGGGTGAGTGTGGGATGCGTTTGGGGAGCGTGTGGGGAGAGTTTGGGGAGATTGTGGGGAGTGTTTGGGGAGAATGTTGAGACTGTGTGGGGAGAGTTTGGGGAGAGTGTGGGGTGAGTTGGGGAGAGTTCGGGAGAATATGGGGAGAGTGTGGGGAGAGTGCGGGGAGAGTGTGGGGAGGGTTTGGGGAGAGTGGGGAGAGATTGGGGAGTGTGTGGGGTGAGTTTGGGGAGGTTGTGGGGAGAGTGTGGGGAGAGTTTGGGGGGAGTATGGGGAGAGTGTGGGGTGAGCTTGGGGAGGGTGTGGGGAGAGTGTGGGGTGAGTTTGGGGAGAGTGTAGGGTGAGTTTGGGGAGAGTTTGGGGACAGTGTGGTGAGTTTGGTGAGAGTGTGTGGAGAGTTTTGTGAGAATGTGGGGAGAGTGTTGGGACGGTTTGGGGAGTTTGTGGGAAGAGTGTTGGGAGAGTGTGGGGAGAGTGTGGGGTGAGTTGGGGAGAGTTTGGGGAGAATATGGGGAGAGTTTGGTGAGAGTGTGGGGAGAGTGCGGGGAGAGTGCGGGGAGAGTGTGGGGAGGGTTTGGGGAGAGTGCGGGGAGAGTGTGTGGAGAGTTTGGGGAGTGTGGGGAGAGATTGGGGGGAGTATGGGGAGAGTGTGGGGAGAGTTTGGGTGAGTGTGGGGTGCATTTGGGGAGGGTGTGGGGAGAGTTTGGGGAGAGTTTGGGGAGATTGTGGGGAGAGTTTGGGGAGAGTGTCGGGAGAGTGTGGGGAGTGTGTGGGGTGAGTTTGGGGAGAGTGTCTGGAGAGTGTGGGGAGAGTTTGGGGAGAGAGTGGGGAGAGTGTGGGGAGTGTGTGGGGAGAGTATGGGGTGAGTTTGGGGAGACAGTGGGGAGAGTGTGTGGAGAGTTTGGTGACAACGTTTGGAGAGTTTGGGGAGAATGTGGGGAGAGTGTGGGAGAGTTTAGGGAGAGTGTGGGTTGAGTTTGGGGAGAGTGTAGGGTGAGTTTGGGGAGAGTTTGGGTGAGTGTGGGGTGCATTTAGGGAGGGTGTGGGGAGAGTTTGGGGAGAGTTTGGGGAGATTGTGGGGAGAGTTTGGGGAGAGTGTCTGGAGATTGTGGGGAGAGAGTGGGGAGAGTATGGGGTGAGTTTGGGGAGACAGTGGGGAGAGTGCGTGGAGAGTTTGGGGGGAGAGTGTGGGGAGAGTTTGGGGAGAGTGTTGGGAGAGTGTGGGATGAGTTTGGGGAGAGTGTAGGGTGAGTTGGGGAGAGTTTGGGGACAGTGTGTGGTGAGTTTTGGGAGAGTGTGTGGAGAGTGTGGGGAGAATGTGGGGACAGTTTGGGGACAGTTTGGGGAGTTTGTGGGAAGAGTGGTGGGAGATTGTTGGGAGAGTGTGGGGAGAGTGTGGGGAGAGTTTGGGGAGAATATGAGGAGAGTTTGGTGAGAGTGTGGGGAGAGTGCGAGGAGAGTGCGAGGAGAGTGTGGGGTGAGTGTGGGGATGTTTGGGGAGGGTGTGGGGAGAGTTTGGGGGGAGTATGGGGAGAGTGTGGGGTGAGCTTGGGGAGGGTGTGGGGAGAGTGTGTTTAGAGTTTAAGGAGAATGTTGGGAGAGTGTGGGGAGGTTTTGTGGAGAGTGTGGGGTGAGTTTGGGGTGAGTATGGTGAGAGTGTGGGGACAATGTTTGGAGAGTTTGGGGAGAATGTGGGGAGAGTGTGTGAGAGTTTAGGGAGAGTGTGGGGTGAGTTTGGGGAGCGTGTGGGGAGAGTGTGGGAGAGTTTAGGGAGAGTGTGGGGTGAGTTTGGGGAGAGTGTAGGGTGAGTTTGGGGAGAGTTTGGGTGAGTGTGGGGTGCATTTGGGGAGGGTTTGTGGAGTGTGGGGAGAGTTTGGGGAGAGCGTTGGGAGAGTTTGGGGAGAGTGTGGGGTGAGTTTGGGGAGAGTGTAGGGTGAGTTTGGGGAGAGTTTGGGGACAGTGTGTGGTGAGTTTGCGGAGAGTGTGGGGAGAGTTTGGGGAGAATGTGGGGAGGGTTTGTGGAGTGTGGGGAGAGTTTGGAGAGAGTGTGGGGACAGTTTGGGGAGTTTGTGCGAAGAGTGTTGGGAGATTGTTGGGAGAGTGTGGGGTGAGTTGGGGAGAGTTTGGGGAGAGTGTTGGGATAGTGTGGGGTGAGTAGGGGAGAATATGGGGACAGTTTGGTGAGAGTGTGGGGAGAGTGCGGGGAGAGTGTGGGGAGAGTTTGGGGAGCGTTTGGGGAGAATATGAGGAGAGTTTGGGGAGAGTGCGAGGAGAGTGTGGAGTGAGTGTGGGGGTGTTTGGGGAGTGTGGGGTGAGTTTGGGGAGAGTGCGGGGAGAGTTTGGGAAGGGTTTGGGGAGAGAGTGGGGAGAGTGTGGGGAGAGAGTGGGGAGAGTTTGGGGAGAGTGTGGGGAGAGTTTGGGGAGAGTGTAGGGTGAGTTTGGGGAGAGTTTGGCGAGTGTGGGGTGCATTTGGGGAGGGTGTGGGGACAGTTTGGGGAGAGTTTGGGGAGATTGTGGCGAGAATTTGGGGAGAGTGTCGGGAGAGTTTGGGGACAGTGTGGGGAGAGGTTGGGGAGAGAGTGGGGAGAGTGTAGGGTGAGTTTGGGGAGAGTTTGCGGACAGTGTGTGGTGAGTTTGCGGACAGTCTGTGGTGAGTTTGTGGAGAGTGTGTGGAGAGTTTGGGGAGAATGTGGGAAGAGTGTCGGGAGATTGTTGGGAGAGTGTGGGCAGAGTGTGGGGTGAGTTGGGGTGAGTTTGGGGAGAATATGGGGAGAGTTTGGTGAGAGTGTGGGGAGAGTGCGAGGTTAGTGTGGGGAGGGTGTGGGAAGAGTATGGGGAGAGTGTGGGGAGACTGTGGGGAGGGTTTGGGGAGAGTGCGGAGAGAGTGTGGGGAGAGATTGGGGAGTGTGGGGAGAGTTTGGGGGGAGTTTGGTGAGAGTGTGGGGACAATGTCGGGAGAGTTTGGGGAGAGTGTGGGATGCGTTTGGGGAGGGTGTGGGGAGAGTTTGGGGAGATTGTGGGGAGTGTTTGGGGAGAATGTTGAGACTGTGTGGGGAGAGTTTGGGGAGGGTGTGGGGAGAGTTTGGGGAGAGTGTGGGGTGAGTTGGGGAGAGTTCGGGAGAATATGGGGAGAGTTTGGTGAGAGTGTGGGGAGAGTGCGGGGAGAGTGCGGGGAGAGTGTGGGGAGGGTTTGGGGAGAGTGGGGAGAGATTGGGGAGTGTGTGGGGTGAGTTTGGGGAGGTTGTGGGGAGAGTGTGGGGAGAGTTTTGGGGGAGTAAGGGGAGAGTGTGGGGTGAGCTTGGGGAGGGTGTGGGGAGAGTGTGGGGTGAGTTTGGGGAGAGTGTAGGGTGAGTTTGGGGAGAGTTTGGGGACAGTGTGGTGAGTTTGGTGAGAGTGTGTGGAGAGTTTTGTGAGAATGTGGGGAGAGTGTTGGGACGGTTTGGGGAGTTTGTGGGAAGAGTGTTGGGAGAGTGTGGGGAGAGTGTGGGGAGAGTGTGGGGTGAGTTGGGGAGAGTTTGGGGAGAATATGGGCAGAGTTTGGTGAGAGTGTGGGGAGAGTGCGGGGAGAGTGCGGGGAGAGTGTGGGGAGGGTTTGGGGAGAGTGCGGGGAGAGTGTGTGGAGAGTTTGGGGAGTGTGGGGAGAGATTGGGGAGTGTGGGGAGAGTTTGGGGGGAGTATGGGGAGAGTGTGGGGAGAGTTTGGGTGAGTGTGGGGTGCATTTGGGGAGGGTGTGGGGAGAGTTTGGGGAGATTGTGGGGAGAGTTTGGGGAGAGTGTCGGGAGAGTGTGGGGAGTGTGTGGGGTGAGTTTGGGGAGAGTGTCTGGAGAGTGTGGGGAGAGTTTGGGGAGAGAGTGGGGAGAGTGTGGGGAGTGTGTGGGGAGAGTGTGGGGAGAGTATGGGGTGAGTTTGGGGAGACAGTGGGGAGAGTGTGTGGAGAGTTTGGTGACAACGTTTGGAGAGTTTGGGGAGAATGTGGGGAGAGTGTGGGAGAGTTTAGGGAGAGTGTGGGTTGAGTTTGGGGAGAGTGTAGGGTGAGTTTGGGGAGAGTTTGGGTGAGTGTGGGGTGCATTTAGGGAGGGTGTGGGGAGAGTTTGGGGAGAGTTTGGGGAGATTGTGGGGAGAGTTTGGGGAGAGTGTCTGGAGAGTGTGGGGAGAGTTTGGGGAGAGAGTGGGGAGAGTGTGGGGAGTGTGTGGGGAGAGTGTGGGGAGAGTATGGGGTGAGTTTGGGGAGACAGTGGGGAGAGTGTGTGGAGAGTTTGGGGCGAGAGTGTGGGGAGAGTTTGGGGAGAGTGTTGGGAGAGTGTGGGATGAGTTTGGGGAGAGTGTAGGGTGAGTTGGGGAGAGTTTGGGGACAGTGTGTGGTGAGTTTTGGGAGAGTGTGTGGAGAGTGTGGGGAGAATGTGGGGACAGTTTGGGGACAGTTTGGGGAGTTTGTGGGAAGAGTGTTGGGAGATTGTTGGGCGAGTGTGGGGAGAGTGTGGGGAGAGTTTGGGGAGAATATGAGGAGAGTTTGGTGAGAGTGTGGGGAGAGTGCGAGGAGAGTGTGGGGTGAGTGTGGGGACGTTTGGGGAGGGTGTGGGGAGAGTTTGGGGGGAGTATGGGGAGAGTGTGGGGTGAGCTTGGGGAGGGTGTGGGGAGAGTGTGTTGTGAGTTTAAGGAGAATGTTGGGAGAGTGTGGGGAGGTTTTGTGGAGAGTGTGGGGTGAGTTTGGGGTGAGTATGGTGAGAGTGTGGGGACAATGTTTGGAGAGTTTGGGGAGAATGTGGGGAGAGTGTGGGAGAGTTCAGGGAGAGTGTGGGGTGAGTTTGGGGAGCGTGTGGGGAGAGTGTGGGAGAGTTTAGGGAGAGTGTGGGGTGAGTTTGGGGAGAGTGTGTGGTGAGTTTGGGGAGAGTTTGGGTGAGTGTGGGGTGCATTTGGGGAGGGTTTGTGGAGTGTGGGGAGAGTTTGGGGAGAGCGTTGGGAGAGTTTGGGGAGAGTGTGGGGTGAGTTTGGGGAGAGTGTAGGGTGAGTTTGGGGAGAGTTTGGGGACAGTGTGTGGTGAGTTTGCGGAGAGTGTGGGGAGAGTTTGGGGAGAATGTGGGGAGGGTTTGTGGAGTGTGGGGAGAGTTTGGAGAGAGTGTGGGGACAGTTTGGGGAGTTTGTGGGAAGAGTGTTGGGAGATTGTTGGGAGAGTGTGGGGTGAGTTGGGGAGAGTTTGGGGAGAGTGTTGGGATAGTGTGGGGTGAGTAGGGGAGAATATGGGGACAGTTTGGTGAGAGTGTGGGGAGAGTGCGGGGAGAGTGTGGGGAGAGTTTGGGGAGCGTTTGGGGAGAATATGAGGAGAGTTTTGGGAGAGTGCGAGGAGAGTGTGGAGTGAGTGTGGGGTTGTTTGGGGAGTGTGGGGTGAGTTTGGGGAGAGTGCGGGGAGAGTTTGGGGAGGGTTTGGGGAGAGAGTGGGGAGAGTGTGGGGAGAGTTTGGGGAGAGAGTGGGGAGAGTTTGGGGAGAGTGTGGGGAGAGTTTGGGGAGAGAGTGGGGAGAGTTTGGGGAGAGTGTGGGGTGAGTTTGGGGAGAGAGTGGGGAGAGTGTGGGGAGAGTTTGGGGAGAGTGTAGGGTGAGTTTGGGGAGAGAGTGGGGACAGAGTGGGGAGAGTGTGGGGTGAGTTTGGGGAGAGAGTGGGGAGAGTGTGGGGAGAGTTTGGGGAGAGTATAGGGTGAGTTTGGGGTGAGTTTGGGGACAGTGTGTGGTGAGTTTTGGGGGAGTGTGGGGAGAATGTGTGGAGAGTTTGGGGACAGATTGGGGAGTTTGTGGGAAGAGTGTTGGGAGAGTGTGGGCAGAGTGTGGGGTGAGTTGGGGAGCGTTTGGGGAGAATATGAGGAGAGTTTGGGGAGAGTGCGAGGAGAGTGTGGAGTGAGTGTGGGGGTGTTTGGGGAGTGTGGGGTGAGTTTGGGGAGAGTGCGGGGAGAGTTTGGGGAGGGTTTGGGGAGAAAGTGGGGAGAGGTTGGGGAGAGAGTGGGGAGAGTGTGGGGTGAGTTTGGGAAGAGTGTAGGGTGAGTTTGGGGAGAGTTTGGGGACAGTGTTGGGAGAGTGCGGGGAGAGTACGTGGAGAGTGTGGGGAGAGTTTGGGGAGAGTGTGGGGAGAGTCTGGGGAGAGTGTGGGGAGAGTTTGGGGAGAGTGTGGGATGAGTTTGGGGAGAGAGTGGGGAGAGTTTGGGGAGAGAGTGGGGAGAGTGTGGGGACAGTTTGGGGAGAGCGTAGGGTGAGTTTGGGGTGAGATTGGGGACAGTGTGTGGTGAGTTTTGGGAGAGTTTGGGGAGAATGTGTGGAGAGCTTGGGGACAGTTTGTGGGAAGAGTGTTGGGAGATTGTTAGGAGAGTGTGGGGTGAGTTGGGGAGAGTTTGGGGAGAATATGAGGAGAGTTTGGTGAGAGTGTGGGGTGAGTGTGGGGGTGTTTGGGGAGTGTGGGGAGAGTTTGGGGAGGGTTTGGGGAGAGAGTGGGGAGAGGTTGGGGAGTGAGTGGGGAGAGTGTTGGGAGAGTTTGGGGAGAGTGTGGGGAGAGTGTGGGGAGAATGTGGGGACAGTTTGGGGACAGTTTGGGGAGTTTGTGGGAAGAGTGTTGGGAGATTGTTGGGAGAGTGTGGGGAGAGTGTGGGGAGAGTTTGGGGAGAATATGAGGAGAGTTTGGTGAGAGTGTGGGGAGAGTGCGAGGAGAGTGCGAGGAGAGTGTGGGGTGAGTGTGGGGATGTTTGGGGAGGGTGTGGGGAGAGTTTGGGGGGAGTATGGGGAGAGTGTGGGGTGAGCTTGGGGAGGGTGTGGGGAGAGTGTGTTGAGAGTTTAAGGAGAATGTTAGGAGAGTGTGGGGAGGTTTTGTGGAGAGTGTGGGGTGAGTTTGGGGTGAGGATGGTGAGAGTGTGGGGACAATGTTTGGAGAGTTTGGGGAGAATGTGGGGAGAGTGTGGGAGAGTTTAGGGAGAGTGTGGGGTGAGTTTGGGGAGCGTGTGGGGAGAGTGTGGGAGAGTTTAGGGAGAGTGTAGGGTGAGTTTGGGGAGAGTTTGGGGACAGTGTGTGGTGAGTTTGCGGAGAGTGTGGGGAGAGTTTGGGGAGAATGTGGGGAGGGTTTGTGGAGTGTGGGGAGAGTTTGGAGAGAGTGTGGGGACAGTTTGGGGAGTTTGTGGGAAGAGTGTTGGGAGATTGTTGGGAGAGTGTGGGGTGAGTTGGGGAGAGTTTGGGGAGAGTGTTGGGATAGTGTGGGGTGAGTAGGGGAGAATATGGGGACAGTTTGGTGAGAGTGTGGGGAGAGTGCGGGGAGAGTGTGGGGAGAGTTTGGGGAGCGTTTGGGGAGAATATGAGGAGAGTTTTGGGAGAGTGCGAGGAGAGTGTGGAGTGAGTGTGGGGTTGTTTGGGGAGTGTGGGGTGAGTTTGGGGAGAGTGCGGGGAGAGTTTGGGGAGGGTTTGGGGAGAGAGTGGGGAGAGTGTGGGGAGAGTTTGGGGAGAGAGTGGGGAGAGTTTGGGGAGAGTGTGGGGAGAGTTTGGGGAGAGAGTGGGGACAGAGTGGGGAGAGTGTGGGGTGAGTTTGGGGAGAGAGTGGGGAGAGTGTGGGGAGAGTTTGGGGAGAGTATAGGGTGAGTTTGGGGTGAGTTTGGGGACAGTGTGTGGTGAGTTTTGGGGGAGTGTGGGGAGAATGTGTGGAGAGTTTGGGGACAGATTGGGGAGTTTGTGGGAAGAGTGTTGGGAGAGTGTGGGCAGAGTGTGGGGTGAGTTGGGGAGCGTTTGGGGAGAATATGAGGAGAGTTTGGGGAGAGTGCGAGGAGAGTGTGGAGTGAGTGTGGGGGTGTTTGGGGAGTGTGGGGTGAGTTTGGGGAGAGTGCGGGGAGAGTTTGGGGAGGGTTTGGGGAGAAAGTGGGGAGAGGTTGGGGAGAGAGTGGGGAGAGTGTGGGGTGAGTTTGGGAAGAGTGTAGGGTGAGTTTGGGGAGAGTTTGGGGACAGTGTTGGGAGAGTGCGGGGAGAGTACGTGGAGAGTGTGGGGAGAGTTTGGGGAGAGTGCGGGGAGAGTCTGGGGAGAGAGTGGGGAGAGTTTGGGGAGAGTGTGGGATGAGTTTGGGGAGAGAGTGGGGAGAGTTTGGGGAGAGAGTGGGGAGAGTGTGGGGACAGTTTGGGGAGAGCGTAGGGTGAGTTTGGGGTGAGATTGGGGACAGTGTGTGGTGAGTTTTGGGAGAGTTTGGGGAGAATGTGTGGAGAGCTTGGGGACAGTTTGTGGGAAGAGTGTTGGGAGATTGTTAGGAGAGTGTGGGGTGAGTTGGGGAGAGTTTGGGGAGAATATGAGGAGAGTTTGGTGAGAGTGTGGGGAGAGTGCGAGGAGAGTGTGGGGTGAGTGTGGGGGTGTTTGGGGAGTGTGGGGAGAGTTTGGGGAGGGTTTGGGGAGAGAGTGGGGAGAGGTTGGGGAGTGAGTGGGGAGAGTGTTGGGAGAGTTTGGGGAGAGTGTGGGGAGAGTGTGGGGAGAATGTGGGGACAGTTTGGGGACAGTTTGGGGAGTTTGTGGGAAGAGTGTTGGGAGATTGTTGGGAGAGTGTGGGGAGAGTGTGGGGAGAGTTTGGGGAGAATATGAGGAAAGTTTGGTGAGAGTGTGGGGAGAGTGCGAGGAGAGTGCGAGGAGAGTGTGGGGTGAGTGTGGGGATGTTTGGGGAGGGTGTGGGGAGAGTTTGGGGGGAGTATGGGGAGAGTGTGGGGTGAGCTTGGGGAGGGTGTGGGGAGAGTGTGTTGAGAGTTTAAGGAGAATGTTAGGAGAGTGTGGGGAGGTTTTGTGGAGAGTGTGGGGTGAGTTTGGGGTGAGGATGGTGAGAGTGTGGGGACAATGTTTGGAGAGTTTGGGGAGAATGTGGGGAGAGTGTGGGAGAGTTTAGGGAGAGTGTGGGGTGAGTTTGGGGAGCGTGTGGGGAGAGTGTGGGAGAGTTTAGGGAGAGTGTAGGGTGAGTTTGGGGAGAGTTTGGGGACAGTGTGTGGTGAGTTTGCGGAGAGTGTGGGGAGAGTTTGGGGAGAATGTGGGGAGGGTTTGTGGAGTGTGGGGAGAGTTTGGAGAGAGTGTGGGGACAGTTTGGGGAGTTTGTGGGAAGAGTGTTGGGAGATTGTTGGGAGAGTGTGGGGTGAGTTGGGGAGAGTTTGGGGAGAGTGTTGGGATAGTGTGGGGTGAGTAGGGGAGAATATGGGGACAGTTTGGTGAGAGTGTGGGGAGAGTGCGGGGAGAGTGTGGGGAGAGTTTGGGGAGCGTTTGGGGAGAATATGAGGAGAGTTTTGGGAGAGTGCGAGGAGAGTGTGGAGTGAGTGTGGGGGTGTTTGGGGAGTGTGGGGTGAGTTTGGGGAGAGTGCGGGGAGAGTTTGGGGAGGGTTTGGGGAGAGAGTGGGGAGAGTGTGGGGAGAGTTTGGGGAGAGAGTGGGGAGAGTTTGGGGAGAGTGTGGGGAGAGTTTGGGGAGAGAGTGGGGAGAGTTTGGGGAGAGTGTGGGGTGAGTTTGGGGAGAGAGTGGGGAGAGTGTGGGGAGAGTTTGGGGAGAGTGTAGGGTGAGTTTGGGGAGAGAGTGGGGAGAGAGTGGGGAGAGTTTGGGGAGAGTGTGGGGTGAGTTTGGGGAGAGAGTGGGGAGAGTGTGGGCAGAGTGTAGGGTGAGTTTGGGGACAGATTGGGGAGTTTGTGGGAAGAGTGTTGGGAGATTGTTCGGAGAGTGTGGGGTGAGTTGGGGAGCGTTTGGGGAGAATATGAGGAGAGTTTGGGGTGAGTGCGAGGAGAGTGTGGAGTGAGTGTGGGGGTGTTTGGGGAGTGTGGGGTGAGTTTGGGGAGAGTGCGGGGAGAGTTTGGGGAGGGTTTGGGGAGAAAGTGGGGAGAGGTTGGGGAGAGAGTGGGGAGAGTGTGGGGTGAGTTTGGGAAGAGTGTAGGGTGAGTTTGGGGAGAGTTTGGGGACAGTGTTGGGAGAGTGCGGGGAGAGTACGTGGAGAGTGTGGGGAGGGTTTGGGGAGTGTGGGGAGAGTTTGGGGAGAGAGTGGGGAGAGTTTGGGGAGAGTGTGGGGAGAGTGTGGGATGAGTTTGGGGAGAGTGTGGGGAGAGTTTGGTGAGAGTGTGGGGTGAGTTTGGGGAGAGAGTGGGGAGAGTGTGGGGAGAGTTTGGGGAGAGTGTAGGGTGAGTTTGGCGAGAGTGTGGGGAGAGTGTGGGGAGAGATTGGGGAGTGTGTGGGGAGAGTTTGGGGAGAGTGTGGGGAGAGTGTGGGATGAGTTTGGGGAGAGTGTGGGGAGAGTTTGGTGAGAGTGTGGGGTGAGTTTGGGGAGAGAGTGGGGAGAGTGTGGGGACAGTTTGGGGAGAGTGTAGGGTGAGTTTGGGGTGAGATTGGGGACAGTGTGTGGTGAGTTTTGGGAGAGTTTGGGGAGAATGTGTGGAGAGTTTGGGGACAGTTTGGGGAGTTTGTGGGAAGAGTGTTGGAAGATTGTTAGGAGAGTGTGGGGTGAGTTGGGGAGAGTTTGGGGAGAATATGAGGAGAGTTTGGTGAGAGTGTGGGGAGAGTGCGAGGAGAGTGTGGGGTGAGTGTGGGGGTGTTTGGGGAGTGTGGGGTGAGTTTGGGGAGGGTTTGGGGAGAGGTTGGGGAGTGAGTGGGGAGAGTGTTGGGAGAGTTTGGGGACAGTGTGGGGAGAGTTTGGGGAGAGTTTGGGGACAGTGTTGGTAAAGTGTGGGGAGAGTGTGGGGTGAGTTGGGGAGAGTTTGGGGTGAATATGGGGAGAGTTTGGTGAGAGTGTGGGGAGAGTGTGGGTAGAGTACGTGGAGAGTGTGGGGAGGCTTTGGAGAGTGTGGGGAGAGTTTGGGGAGAGTGTGGGGAGAGTTTGGGGGGAGTATGGGGAGAGTGTTGGGTGAGCTTGGGGAAGGTGTGGTGAGAGTGTGTTGAGAGTTTAGGGAGAATGTTGGGAGAGTGTGGGGAGGTTTTGTGGAGAGTGTGGGGTGAGTATGGTGAGAGTGTGGGGACAATGTCGGGAGAGTTTGGGGAGAATGTGGGGAGAGTGTGGGAGAGTTTAGGGAGAGTGTGGAGTGAGTTTGGGGAGAGTGTAGGGTGAGTTTGGGGAGAGTTTGGTGAGTGTGGGGTTCATTTGGGGAGGGTGTGGGGACAGTTTGGGGAGAGTTTGGGGAGATTGTGGCGAGAGTTTGGGGAGAGTGTCGGGAGAGTTTGGGGACAGTGTGGGGAGAGGTTGGGGAGAGAGTGGGGAGAGTGTAGGGTGAGTTTGGGGAGAGTTTGCGGACAGTGTGTGGTGAGTTTGTGGAGAGTGTGTGGAGAGTTTGGGGAGAATGTGGGAAGAGTGTCGGGAGATTGTTGGGAGAGTGTGGGGAGAGTGTGGGGAGAGTTTAGGGAGAGTGTGGGCAGAGTGTGGGGTGAGTTGGGGTGAGTTTGGGGAGAATATGGGGAGAGTTTGGTGAGAGTGTGGGGAGAGTGCGAGGTTAGTGTGGGGAGGGTGTGGGAAGAGTATGGGGAGAGTGTGGGGAGACTGTGGGGAGGGTTTGGGGAGAGTGCGGAGAGAGTGTGGGGAGAGATTGGGGAGTGTGGGGAGAGTTTGGGGGGAGTTTGGTGAGAGTGTGGGGACAATGTCGGGAGTGTTTGGGGAGAGTGTGGGGTGAGTTTGGGGAGAGTTTGGGTGAGTGTGGGATGCGTTTGGGGAGGGTGTGGGGAGAGTTTGGGGAGATTGTGGGGAGTGTTTGGGGAGAATGTTGAGACGGTGTGGGGAGAGTTTGGGGAGGGTGTGGGGAGAGTTTGGGGAGAGTGTGGGGTGAGTTGGGGAGAGTTCGGGAGAATATGGGGAGAGTTTGGTGAGAGTGTGGGGAGAGTGCGGGGAGAGTGCGGGGAGAGTGTGGGGAGGGTTTGGGGAGAGTGGGGAGAGATTGGGGAGTGTGTGGGGTGAGTTTGGGGAGGTTGTGGGGAGAGTGTGGGGAGAGTTTGGGGGGAGTAAGGGGAGAGTGTGGGGTGAGCTTGGGGAGGGTGTGGGGAGAGTGTGTTGAGAGTTTAAGGAGAATGTTGGGAGAGTGTGGGGAGGTTTTGTGGAGAGTGTGGGGTGAGTTTGGGGTGAGTATGGTGAGAGTGTGGGGACAATGTTTGGAGAGTTTGGGGAGAATGTGGGGAGAGTGTGGGAGAGTTTAGGGTGAGTTTGGGGAGCGTGTGGGGAGTGTGTGGGAGAGTTTAGGGAGAGTGTGGGGTGAGTTTGGGGAGAGTGTAGGGTGAGTTTGGGGAGAGTTTGGGTGAGTGTGGGGTGCATTTGGGGAGGGTTTGTGGAGAGTTTAGGGAGAATATGAGGAGAGTTTGGTGAGAGTGTGGGGAGAGTGCGAGGAGAGTGTGGGGTGAGTGTGGGGGTGTTTGGGGAGTGTGGGGAGAGTTTGCGGAGAGTGTGGGGAGTGGTTGGGGAGAGAGTGGGGAGAGTTTGGGGAGAGTGTAGGGTGAGTTTGGGGAGAGTTTGGGGACAGTGTGTGGTGAGTTTGGGGACAGTGTGTGGAGAGTTTGGGGAGAATGCGGGGAGAGTGTGGGGACAGTTTGGGGAGTTTGTGGGAAGAGTGTTGGGAGATTGTTGAGAGAGTGCAGGGAGACTGTGGGGAGGGTTTGGGGAGTGTGGGGTGAGTTTGTGGAGAGTGCGGAGAGAGTGTGGGGAGAGATTGGGGAGAGTGTGGGGTGAGTTTGGGGAGGTTGTGGGGAGAGTGTGGGGTGAGTTTGGGGAGGTTGTGGGGAGAGTGTAGGGTGAGTTTGGGGAGGTTGTGGGGAGAGTGTGGGGTGAGTTTGGGGAGAGTTTGGGTGAGTGTGGGATGCGTTTGGGGAGGGTGTGGGGAGAGTTTCGGGAGATTGTGGGGAGTGTTTGGGGAGAATGTTGAGACTGTGTGGGGAGAGTTTGGGGAGGGTGTGGGGTGTTTGTGGGGAGAGTGTGGGCAGAGTTTGGGGAGATTGTGGGAGAGTTTGGGGAGAATTTGGGGAGAGTTTGTGGAGAGGGTGGGGAGATTGTGGGGAGACTGCCTGGTGAGTTTCGGAAGGATGTGGGGAATGTGGAGTGAGTGTGGGGAGAGTGTGGGGTGAGTTTTGGGAGAGTTTCGGGAGAGTGTTGGGAGAGTGTGGGGTGGGTTGAGGAAAGTTTGGGGAGAATATGAGGAGAGTTTGGTGAGAGTGTGGGGAGAGTGCGAGGAGAGTGTGGAGTGAGTGTGGGGAGGGTTTGTGGAGTGTGGGGAGAGTTTGGGGAGAGTGCGGGGACAGTGTGGGGAGAGTGTGGGGAGAGTGTGGGGTGAGTTTTCGGAGAGTGTAGGGTGAGTTTGGGGAGAGTTTGAGGAGAGTGTGGGGTGAGTTCAGGGAGAATGTGTGGAGAGTTTGGGGTGAGTTTGTGGAGAATGTGGGGAGAGTGTGGGGATAGTTTGGGGAGAGTGTAGGGTGAGTTTGGGGAGATTGTTTGGAGAGTGTAAGGAGTGTGTGGGGAGAGTTTGGGGAGAATGTGGGGAGAGTTTGGGGAGGGAGTGGGGAGAGTTTGGGGAGAGTGTGCAGAGAGTGTGGGGAGGGTTTGAGGAATGTGGGGAGAATTTGCGGAGAGTGTAGGGTGAGTTTTGGGAGAGTTTGGGGTGAGTGCGGGGTGAGTTTGGGGAGTGTGTGGGGAGAGTTTGGGGAGAATGTTGAGACAGTGTGGGGAGAGATTGGGGAGGGTGTGGAGACAGTTTGGGGAGAGTGTGGAAGGATTGTGGGGAGATTGTGGGGAGAGTGTGGGGAGAGTTTGGGGAGATTGTGGGGAGAGTTTGGGCAGTGGGTGGGGAGAATGCGGGGAGAGTTTGTGGAGAGTGTGGGGACAGTTTGGGGAGAGTGTGGGGAGATTATGCGGACAGTGTTGGGAGTGTTTGGGGCGAGTGTGGGGAGAGTTTGGGGAGAGTGTGGGAAGAGAGTGGGGAGAGTCTGGGGAGAGTTTGGGGATAGTGTGGGGGGAGTTTGGGGAGAATGTGGGGAGACTGCGTGGCGAGTTTAGGAAGGGTGTGGGGAGTGTGGGGCGAGTGTGGGGACAGTGTGGGCAGAGTTTGGGGAGTGTTTGGGGAGAGTGTGGGGAGACTGTGGGGAGAGTGTGGAGAGAGTTTGGGGCATTGTGTGTAGTGTTTGGAGAGAGTGTCGGGAGGGTGTGGGGAGAGTGTCGGGAGAGTGTGGGGAGAGTGCCGAGAGAGAGTTGGGTGTTTGTGGGCATTGTTTGGGGAGAGAGTGGGGAGAGTGTGGGGTGAGTTTGGGGAGAGTATGGGGTGAGTTTGGGAAGAGTGTAGGGTGAGTTTGGGGAGAGTTTGGGGACAGTGTGTGGTGAGTCTGGGGAGAGTGTGGGGAGAGTTTGGGGAGTTTGTGGGAAGAGTGTTGGGAGATTGTTGGGAGAGTGTGGGAAGAGTGTGGGGTGAGTGTGGGGAGAGTGTGGGGAGAGTGTGGGGAGAGTTTGGGGAGAGTGTGGGGAGGATTTGGGGAGAGTTTGGGGAGAATGTGGAGACAGTGTGGGGAGAGATTGGGGAGGGTGTGGAGACAGTTTGGGGAGAGTGTGGATGGATTGTGGGGAGATTGTGGGGAGAGTGTGGGGTGTGTTGGGGAGAGTTTGGGGAGAATATGAGGAGAGTTTGGTGAGAGTGTGGGGAGAGTGCGAGGAGAGTGTGGGGTGAGTGTGGGGGGGTTTGGGGAGTGTGGGGAAAGTTTGGGGAGAGTGTGGGATGAGTTTGGGGAGAGTGCCAGGTGAGAGTGGGGAGAGTGTGGGGAGAGTGCGGGGTGAGTGTGGGGAGAGTTTGGGGAGAGTGTGGGGAGGGTTTGGGCAGAGTTTGGAGTTGATTTGGGGAGAGTTTGGGGTGAGTGTGGGGAGAGTGCGGGGAGAGCTTGGGGAGCGTTTGGGGAGAGTGCGGGGAGAGTGCGGGGACAGTTGGCAGACAGTGTGGGGAGAGTTTGGGGAGAGTGTGGGGAGAGTTTGGGGAGAGTGTTGGGAGGGTTTGGGCAGAGTTTGGGGAGGATTTGGGGAGAGTTTGGGGAGAGTGTGGGGAGAGTTTGGGGAGAGTGTGGGGAGAGTTTGGGGACTGTGTGGGGAGAGTGCGGGGACAGTTGGCAGACAGTGTGGGGAGAGATTGGGGAGAGCTTGGGCAGAGTGTGGGGAGAGTGTGGGGAGGGTTTAGGGAGAGTGTGGGGTGAGTTTGGGGAGAGTGTGGGGAGAGTGTGTGGGGAGAGTTTGGGTGGAGTGCGGGCAGAGTGTTGGGAGAGTGTGGGGAGTGTTTGGGGAGAGTGTGTGGAGAGTTTGGGGTGAGTGTGGAGAGAGTTTGGGGAGAATGTGGAGACAGTGTGGGGTGAGTTTGGGGAGAGTGTGGGGTGAGTTTGTGGAGAATGTGGGGCGAGTTTAGGGAGATTGTGGGGTGAGTTTGGGGAGAGTGTGGGGTGAGTTTGGGGAGAATGTGGGGATAGTTTGGGGAGTTTGTGGACACAGTGTTGGGAGAGTGTGGGGTGAGTTTGGGGAGAATGTGGGGAGAGTTTGGGGAGATTGTGGGGACCGTTTGGGGAGAGTGTGGGGAGAGTGTGGGAAGAGTGTGGGGAGGGTTTGGGGAGTTTGGGGAGAGTGTGGGGAGAGTGTGGGGAGAGTTTGGGGAGAGTGTGGAGAGCGTGTGGGGCGGGTTTGGGGAGAGTGTGTGGAGAGTTTGGGGTGAGTGTGGAGAGAGTTTGGGGAGAATGTGGAGACAGTGTGGGGAGAGTTTGGGGAGAGAATGGGGGTGGGTGTGGGGAGAGTTTGGGGAGAGTGAGGGGAGAGTGTGGGGAGAGTTTGTGGAGAGAGTGGGGAGAGTGCGGGGACAGTGCGGGGAGAATGTGGGGAGAGTGTGGGGAGAGTTTGGGGAGAACGTGTGGAGAATGTGGGGCGAGTTTGGGGAGATTGTGGTGTGAGTTTGGGGAGAGTGTGGGGAGAGTGTGGGAAAAGTGTGGGGAGGGTTTGGGGAGTGTGGGGGGAGTTTGGGGAGAGTGTGGGGAGAGTGTGGGGAGAGTTTGGGGAGAGTGTGGAGAGCGTGTGGGGAGAGTTTGGGGAGAGTGTGGAGAGAGTATGGGGAGAATGTGGAGACAGTGTGGGGAGAGTTTGGGGAGAGAATGGGGGTGGGTGTGGGGAGAGTTTGGGGAGAGTGAGGGGAGAGTGTGGGGAGAGTTTGTGGAGAGAGTGGGGAGAGTGCGGGGTGAGTTTGGGGAGAACGTGTGGAGAATGTGGGGCGAGTTTAGGGAGATTGTGGTGTGAGTTTGGGGAGAGTGTAGGGTGAGTGTGGGGAGAATGTGGGGATAGTTTGGGGAGTTTGTGGACACAGTGTTGGGAGAGTGTGGGGTGAGTTTGGGGAGAATGTGGGGAGAGTTTGGGGAGATTGTGGGGAGGGTTTGGGGAGAGTGTGGGGAGACTATGGGGAGAGTGTGGGGAGAGTTTGGGGAGACTGTGGGGAGAGTTTGGGGAGGGTGTGGGCAGAGTTTGGGGAGAGTTTGGGGACAGGTTGGGGAGAGTTTGGGGAGAGTGTTGGGTGAGTTTGGGGAGAGAGTAGGGAGAGTTTGGGGAGAGTGTGCGGATAGTATGGGGACAGTGTGGGGAGAGTGTGGAGAGTGTGTGGGGAGAGTTTGGTGAGAGTTTTTGGAGAGTGTGGGGTGAGTGTGGGGAGAGCTTGGGGTGGGTTTGGGGAGAGTGTGGGGAGACTTTGGGGAGAGTTTGAGGTGGGTGTGGGGAGTGTTTGGGGAGAGTGTGTTGAGAAGTTGGGGAGGGTGTGGGGAGAGTTTGGGGAGAGTGTGGGGAGATTGTGGGGGGAGTGTGGGAAGAGTTTGGGGAGAGTTTGGGGTGAGTGCGGGGAGAGTGTTGGGTGAGTTTGGGGAGAGTGTGTGGAGAGTTTGGCGAGAGTTTTTGGAGAGTGTGGGGGGAGTGCCGGGAAAGTGTGGGGAGAGTGTGGGGAGAGTTTGTGGAGAGTGTGGGGAGAGCTTGGGCAGAGTGTGAGGAGAGTGTGGGGAGACTGAGGAGAGTGTGGAGAGATTGTGAGGCGAGTGTGGGGAGACTGTGAGGAGAGTGTCGGGTGAGTTTGGGGAGAGTGTGGGGAGGGTATGGGCAGAGTTTGGGGAGACTGTCGGGTGAGTTTGGGGAGAGTGTGGGGAGAGTTTAGGGATAGTGTGGGGAGGGTGTGGGCAGAGTTTGGGGAGAGTGTCGGGTGAGTTTGGGGAGAGTGTGGGGAGATTGTGAGGAGAGTGTGGGGACAGTTTGGGCAGAGTTTGGGGATGGTGTGGGGAGAGTTTGGGGAGAGTGTGGGGACAGTGGGGAGAGTGTCGAGACAGTTTGGGCAGAGTGTGGGGAGAGTGCGGAGAGATTTTGGGGTGAGTGTGGGGAGTGTTTGGGGCGAGTGGGGGCAGAGTTTGGGGAGGATTGGGGGAGGGTGTGGGGAGAGTTTGGGGAGAGTGTGGGGAGAGCTTGGGGTGGGTTTGGGGAGAGTGTGGGGAGACTTTGGGGAGAGTTTGAGGTGGGTGTGGGGAGTGTTTGGGGAAAGTGTGTTGAGAGGTTGGGGAGGGTGTGGGGAGAGTTTGGGGAGAGTGTGGGGAGATTGTGGGGGGAGTGTGGGAAGAGTTTGGGGAGAGTTTGGGGTGAGTGCGGGGAGATTGTGGGGGGAGTGTGGGAAGAGTTTGGGGAGAGTTTGGGGTGAGTGCGGGGAGAGTTTGTGGAGAGTGCGGGGAGAGTTTGTGGAGGGTGTGGGGCGAGTTTGGGGAGATTGTGGGGAGAGTGTGGGGAGACTGTGGGGAGAGTTTGGGGAGATTGTAGGGAGAGCGTGGGGACAGTTTGGGGAGAGTTAGGGGAGAGTGGGGAGAGTGTGGAGAGAGTTTTGGGACAGTGTGGGGAGAGTGTGGGGATAGTGCGGGGAGAGTTTTTGGAGAGTTTGGGGAGGGTGTAGGCAGAGTTTGGGGAGAGTGTGGGGAGACTTTGGGGAGAGTTTGAGGTGGGTGTGGGGAGTGTTTGGGGAGAGTGTGTTGAGAGGTTGGGGAGGGTGTGGGGAGAGTTTGGGGAGTGTTTGGGGTGAGTGTGGGGAGAGTGTTGTGTGTGTTTGGGGAGAGAGTAGGGAGAGTTTGGGGAGAGTGTGAGGAGAGTATGGGGAGAGTGTAGGGAGTATTTCAGGAGAGTTTGGGGAGAGTGTGGGGAGAGTTTGGCGAGAGTTTTGGCAGAGTGTGAGGAGAGTGTGGGGAGACTGAGGAGAGTGTGGGGAGAATTTGGGCAGAGTGTGAGGAGAGTGTGGGGAGACTGAGGAGAGTGTGGGAAAGTGTGGGGAGAGTGTGGGGAGAATGTCGGGAGAGTTTGGGGAGAGTGTGGGGCGAGTTTGGGGAGAGTTTTTGGAGAGTGTGGGGTGAGTGTGGGGAGAGCTTGGGGTGGGTTTGGGGAGAGAGTGGGGAGACTTTGGGGACAGTTTGAGGTGGGTGTGGGGAGTGTTTGGGGAGAGTGTGTTGAGAGGTTGGGGAGGGTGTGGGGAGAGTTTGGGGAGAGTTTTTGGAGAGTGTGGGGAGAGTTTGGGGAGAGTGTGGGGAGAGTGTGAGGAGAGTGTGGGGAGACTGAGGAGAGTGTGGGGAGAGTTTGGGGAGAGTGTGGGGAGAGTTTGGGGAGAGTTTGGGGGCAGTTATGGAAGAGCTTGGGGAGAGTGTGGGGTGAGTTTGGGGAGAGTTTTTGGAGAGTGTGGGGAGAGTGTGGGGAGAGTATGGGGAGAGTGTAGGGAGAATTTCAGGAGAGTTTGGGGAGAGTGTGGGGAGAGTTTGGCGAGAGTTTTTGAAGAGTGTGGGGGGAGTGTGGGGAGAGTGTGGGGAGAGTTTGGGCAGAGTGTGAGGAGAGTGTGGGGAGACTGAGGAGAGTGTGGGGAGTTTGGGCAGAGTGTGAGGAGAGTGTGGGGAGACTGAGGAGAGTGTGGGGAGAGTGTGGGGAGAATGTCGGGAGAGTTTGGGGAGAGTGTGGGGCGAGTTTGGGGAGAGTTTTTGGAGAGTGTGGGGTGAGTGTGGGGAGAGCTTGGGGTGGGTTTGGGGAGAGAGTGGGGAGACTTTGGGGACAGTTTGAGGTGGGTGTGGGGAGTGTTTGGGGAGAGTGTGTTGAGAGGCTGGGGAGGGTGTGGGGAGAGTTTGGGGAGAGTGTGGGGTGAGTGCGGGGAGAATGTCGGGAGAGTTTGGGCAGAGTGTGAGGAGAGTGTGGGGGGAGTGTGGGGAGAGTGTGGGGAGAGTTTGGGGAGAGTTTTTGGAGAGTGTGGGGAGAGTTTGGGGAGAGTGTGGGGAGAGTGTGAGGAGAGTGTGGGGAGACTGAGGAGAGTGTGGGGAGAGTTTGGGGAGAGTGTGGGGAGAGTTTGGGGAGAGTTTGGGGGCAGTTATGGAAGAGCTTGGGGAGAGTGTGGGGTGAGTTTGGGGAGAGTTTTTGGAGAGTGTGGGGAGAGTGTGGGGAGAGTTTGGGCAGAGTGTGAGGAGAGTGTGGGGAGACTGAGGAGAGTGTGGGGAGAGTTTGGGGAGAGTGTGGGGAGAGTTTGGGGAGAGTTTGGGGGCAGTTATAGAAGAGCTTGGGGAGAGTGTGGGGTGAGTTTGGGGAGAGTGTGTGCAGAGTTTGGGGAGAGTGTCGGGTGAGTTTGGGGAGAGTGTGGGGAGATTGTGTGGAGAGTGTGGGGAGAGTTTGGGGAGATTATGGGGAGATTGTGGGGAGAGTTTGGGGATTGTTTGGGGAGTGTGTGGGGAGAGTGTGGAGAGACTGTGAGGAGAGTGTGGGGAGAGTTTGGGGAGAGTTTGGGGGCAGTTATGGAAGAGCTTGGGGAGAGTGTGGGGTGAGTTTGGGGAGAGTGTGGGGAGGGTGTGGGCAGAGTTTGGGGATTGTTTGGGGAGAGTGTGGGGAGAGTGTGGAGAGACTGTGAGGAGTGTGTGGGGAGAGTTTGGGGAGAGTTTGGGGGCAGTTATGGAAGAGCTTGGGGAGAGTGTGGGGTGAGTTTGGGGAGAGTGTGGGGAGGGTGTGGGCAGAGTTTGGGGATTGTTTGGGGAGAGTGTGGGGAGAGTGTGGAGAGAGTTTGGGGAGAGTATGGGGAGAATTTGGGGTGAGTTTGGGGAGTGTGTGGGGAGATTGTGAGGAGAGTGTGGGGAGACTGTGAGGAGAGTGTGGGAAGAGTTTGGGGAGAGTGTGGGGAGAGTTTGGGGAGAGTGTTTTGAGGGTATGGGCAGAGTTTGGGGAGAGTGTCGGGTGAGTTTGGGGAGAGTGTGGGGAGATTGTGTGGAGAGTGTGGGGAGACTTTGGGGAGGGTGTGGGGAGAGTTTGGAGAGACTGTGAGGAGAGTGTGGGGAGAGTTTGGGGAGAGTTTGGGGAGAGTTTGGGGGCAGTTATGGAAGAGCTTGGGGAGAGTGTGGGGTGAGTTTGGGGAGAGTGTGGGGAGATTGTGTGGAGAGTGTGGGGAGACTTTGGGGAGGGTGTGGGGAGAGTTTGGGGAGAGTGTGGGGAGATTGTGGGGAGAGTGTCGAGACAGTTTGGGCAGAGTGTGGGGAGAGTGTGGGAAGAGTTTGGGGTGAGTGTGGGGAGTGTTTGGGGCTAGTGGGGGCAGAGTTTGGGGAGGATTGGGGAAGGGTGTGGGGAGACTTTGGGGAGAGTTTGAGGTGGGTGTGGGGAGTGTTTGGGAAGGGTGTGGGGAGAGTTTGGAGAGACTGTGAGGAGAGTGTGGGGAGAGTTTGGGGAGAGTTTGGGGGCAGTTATGGAAGAGCTTGGGGAGAGTGTGGGGTGAGTTTGGGGAGAGTGTGGGGAGGGTGTGGGCAGAGTTTGGGGATTGTTTGGGGAGAGTGTGGAGAGAGTTTGGGGAGAGTATGGGGAGAATTTGGGGTGAGTTTGGGGAGTGTGTGGGGAGATTGTGAGGAGAGTGTGGGGAAACTGTGAGGAGAGTGTGGGAAGAGTTTGGGGAGAGTGTGGGGAGAGTTTGGGGAGAGTGTTTTGAGGGTATGGGCAGAGTTTGGGGAGAGTGTCGGGTGAGTTTGGGGATAGTGTGGGGAGATTGTGTGGAGAGTGTGGGGAGACTTTGGGGAGGGTGTGGGGAGAGTGTGGAGAGATTTTGGGGTGAGTGTGGGGAGTGTTTGGGGCTAGTGGGGGCAGAGTTTGGGGAGGATTGGGGGAGGGTGTGGGGAGACTTTGGGGAGAGTTTGAGGTGGGTGTGGGGAGTGTTTGGGGAGGGTGTGGGGAGAGTTTGGGGAGAGTGTGGGGAGATTGTGGGGGGAGTGTGGGAAGAGTTTGGGGAGATTTTGGGGTGAGTGCGGGGAGAGTGTGGGGAGACTGTGGGGAGAGTTTGGGGAGAGTTAGGGGAGAGTGTGGAGAGAGTTTTGGGACAGTGTGGGGAGATTGTGGGCAGAGTCTGGGGATAGTGCGGGGATAGTTTTTGGAGAGTTTGGGGAGGGTGTAGGCAGAGTTTGCGGAGAGTGTGGGGAGAGTGTGAGGATAGTTTGGGGAGAGTGGGGGGAGAGTTTGGGGAGAGTGTGGGGAGAGTTTGGCGAGAGTTTTTGGAGAGTGTGGGGTGAGTGTGGGGACAGTTTGGGAAGAGTTTGGGGATGGTGTGGGGAGAGTTTGGGGAGAGTGTGGGGAGATTGTGGGGAGAGTGTCGAGACAGTTTGGGCAGAGTGTGGGGAGAGTGTGGAGAGATTTTGGGGTGAGTGTGGGGAGTGTTTGGGGCTAGTGGGGGCAGAGTTTGGGGAGGATTGGGGGAGGGTGTGGGGAGACTTTGGGGAGAGTTTGAGGTGGGTGTGGGGAGTGTTTGGGGAGGGTGTGGGGAGAGTTTGGGGAGAGTGTGGGGAGATTGTGGGGGGAGTGTGGGAAGAGTTTGGGGAGATTTTGGGGTGAGTGCGGGGAGAGTGTGGGGAGACTGTGGGGAGAGTTTGGGGAGAGTTAGGGGAGAGTGTGGAGAGAGTTTTGGGACAGTGTGGGGAGATTGTGGGCAGAGTCTGGGGATAGTGCGGGGATAGTTTTTGGAGAGTTTGGGGAGGGTGTAGGCAGAGTTTGCGGAGAGTGTGGGGAGAGTGTGAGGATAGTTTGGGGAGAGTGGGGGGAGAGTTTGGGGAGAGTGTGGGGAGAGTTTGGCGAGAGTTTTTGGAGAGTGTGGGGTGAGTGTGGGGAGAGTGTGGGGACAGTTTGGGGAGAATATGGAGACAGTCTGGGGAGAGTTTGGGGAGTGTGCGGGGAGAGTTTGGGGAGAATGTGCAGACAGTGTGGGGAGTGTTTGGGAAGAGTGTGGGGAGAGTTTGGGGAGAGTGTGAGGAGAGTGTGGGGAGAGTTTGGCGAGAGTTTTTGAAGCGGGTGGGGGGAGTGTGGGTAGAGTATGGGGAATGTTTGGGGAGAATATGGAGACAGTCTGGGGAGAGCCTGGGGAGAGTGTGGGGAGAGTGTGAGGAGAGTGTGGTGAGAGTATGGGGAGATTGTGGGGAGAGTTTGGGGACAGTGTGGCGTGAGTTTGGGGAGAGTGTGGCGTGATTTTGGGGACAGTGTGGGGAGTGTGCGGGGACAGTGTGGAGACAGTTTGGGGAGAGTTTGGGGAAAGTGAGGGGAGAATGTGGGGAGAGCGTGGGGAGAATGTGGGGAGATCGTGGGGAAAGTTTGGGGAGAATGTGGAGACAGTGTGGGGAGTGTTTGGGGACAGTGAGGGGAGAGTGTGGAGAGAGTGTGAGGAGAGTATGTGGAGAGTCTGGGGAGAGTGTGGTGAGAGTTTGGGAAGAATTTGGGAAGGGTGTGGGGAGACTTTGGGGAGAGTGTGGAGACACTGTGGGGAGAGTTTGGGGAGATTGTGGGGAGAATGTGGAGACAGTGTGGGGAGAGTTTGGGGAGATTGTGGGGAGAATGTGGGAGAGTTTGGGGAGAGTTTGGGGAGAGTGTGGGGAGAGTGTGAGGAAATTGTGGGGAGATTGTGAGGAGAATGTGTGGAGAGTTTGGGGACAGTATGGGGGAGTGTGGGGAGAGTTTGGGGAGAGTTTGGCGAGAGTATGGGGAGAGTATGGGGAGAGTGTGGGGAATGACTGAACGAATTACTTGCCTGCTGACCCTGCCTCCGACTTCATAACAAATTTGCAGTCGGCCTCGCACATGTCCAAGGCATTCAGCAGGAGCAGGACACACAACAGGGCTTTCTGTGAATGACAAATGGGAACATTATAAGCTGCCGCTCTGACTGGGTTTGGGAGGCAGGATTGGGGATTGTTGGGGGAACACGAGGGATTTGCTCTGCACCAGTCAGTTCCTCTTTCTAAAACTGTCCTGGGCAGCAGTGTGCCCCACCAGCCTCCAGCCTCATCGTGTGGGAACTCGGTGGGCACACACTGCCTGGTACTGAGGCAGTGCTGCATTGTCACTGCCTCTGAGACCTTCTGGGGTACCTGTACAGCACTGGAGCTTGCTACAACATCATCGCCAGTATTTACCAAACAACTGACGAGAGCCCAGGACATTCTGCTCAGTCTCCCCTGGCTGCCTCTGTGGGATGTAGGGA
Organism: Stegostoma tigrinum; assembly: GCF_030684315.1. Lineage (NCBI taxonomy): Eukaryota > Metazoa > Chordata > Chondrichthyes > Orectolobiformes > Stegostomatidae > Stegostoma > Stegostoma tigrinum. Next base: position 5,779,230 of record NC_081393.1, on the reverse strand, counting down.
AGGAGGAGCAGGCTCGGGGTGACATGCCAGGCAGAGGGATGAAGTTACAGGAGTGTTTCTGGGGCTGTGCGAAGATTGAATGAGCTCCCTACTAACCAGGTCACTACTCTGTCACTCAGTGAGCTAACCAGCTTTCCCCAGAGAGACTGTTTTACCATGTGCTAGATCCTGGCCATGTGAAGCTGTCACCATCTCTCAGGCACTGTTTCCACGGCACTGTGTCTCAGCCTGCAGCGATGAACACAGCGGTGGGATCAGCAACTCTCCCTCCTGCTGACCGGTCAGATAGCCCTACAATTCACTGCAAATCCGAGCCTAAAGGCTCCATTCATCTGGGTCTGTGTGTGACTGTGACTGTAAGTGCCTCTGTCTGTTCGTGTTTGTCTGTATGTGCATGTGCATCTGTATGTGTGTGCGAGTGTGTGTGAGTGTGTCTGTCTGTATGTGTGTCTGTGTCTGTATGGTACAGGGCCAGCTCCAGTGCTCCATATGTCAATCTGGTCCAAACCACATCTCTTCCTCTCCCCCTATCTCCCTCATCAATGCCCCTCATGGCCCCATTTTCTCCACAGCATTGCCCCATTTATAAAAATCAATCCTCTTAGGGAATGTGCGTCTTTCCCAAGCCCAGCTGTTAAGTTTGAGCCCTCCCTGGAGCACAATGTCACTTTCTCAGTCCCCTGGGGTCAAAGAGGTATCTCAGGGGACAGCTGAAGGCAGCACTTCAATCTGATAGCCCAGCTGTCCATCTGAAACCTGGCCTTGTGTTCGTTCATTTGTTCATTCATTCATTCATTCATTCAACTGTTCATTCATTCTATCTGTCTCTGTCTCTCTCTCTCTCCTCCTCTCCCTATCTCTTTGCCCTTCTCTCCTTCCACCCCCCCCACCCCTTTCTCCCCTCTGTTTTGCTGAGCCTGGTGCAAGTTGTTGGAGGGAATCCTGAGGGACAGGATTTCCATGTATTTGGAAAGGCAAGTTCTGATTAAGGATAGTCAACATGGCTTTGTGTGTGGGAAATTGTCTCACCAACGTGATTGAGTTTTTTTTTGAAGAAGTAACGAGAGGATTGATGAGGGTGGAGCAGTGGACATTGTCTGTGTGGACTTCACTAGAACATTCCTTAAGGTGCCTCATCATCGGCTGGTTCGTGAGGTTAGGTCACATGGAATACAGGGAGAATTATACAATGGGATACAGAACTGGCTCAAAGGTAGGAGACAGAGGGTGGTGGTGGAGGGTTGCTTTTCAGACTGGAGGCCTGTGACCAGCGGTGTGCCACAAGGATCGGTGCTGGTTCCAGTGCTTTTCATCCTTTTTAGAAATGATTTGGATGTGACAAAGGAGGTATGGTTCGTACGTTTGCAGACCAAACCCAAAACTGGTGATGTAGTGCACTGCGAAGAAGGCTACCTCAGAGTATACTGGGACCTTGATCGATGGGCCAATGCGCCGAGGAGTAGCAGATGGAGTTTAATTTAGATAAAAGTGAGTACTGCATTTTGGAAAGGCAAACCAGGGCAGGACTCACACACTCAATAGTAAGGTCCTGGGGAGTGTTGCTGAAAAAAGAGACCTTGGAGTGCAGGTCCATAGTTCCTTGAAAGTGGAGTCACAGGCAGACAGGATAGTGATGAAGGTGTGCTTGCCTTTATTGGTCAGTGCATTGTGTATAAGAGCTGGGAGATCACTTTGCGGCTGTACAGGACATTGGTTCGGCCACTTCTGGAAGACTGGTTTCAATTCTGGTCTCCCTGCTATAGGAAAGTTGTTGTGAAACTTGAACAGGATCAGAAAAGATTCACATCGATGTTGTCAGGGTTGGAGGGTTTGAGCTACAGGGAGGGGCTGAATAGGCTGGGGCTATTTTCCCTGGAGCGTCTGAGACTGACGGGGTGACTTTACAGAGGTTTAAAAAATCATGAGGGACGTGGATAGGGTGAATAGCCAAGGTCTTTATTCAATGTCAGGGAGTCCAAAACTAGAGGGGCATAGGTTTAAGGTGAGGGGGGGAGGAGTTAAAAGGGAACTAAGGGGCATCTTTTTCACACAGAGGGTGGTGTGTGTATGGAATGAGCTGCCAGAGGAAGTGGGTGGAGGCTGGTACAATTACAGCATTTAAAAGGCATCTGGATGGGGTCATGAATAGGAAGGGTTTAGAGGGATATGGGCCAAATGCTGACAAATGGGACTGGAATAATTCAGGATTTCTGGTCGGTGTGGACGTGAGGACTGCAGTGTCTGTCCCTGTGCTGTACATCTCTATCATTGTACAAATCTCACTCTGTCTTGCTCTCCTTCTCTATTTCTTCCATTCACCTTCATTCTCTCCCCCTCTCTCCTCTCCTTTCCTCTCTTGCTCTCTCACTGTCTCTCATTCTGTTTCTCTCCTTCCTCCTCTCTCCTGTCTCTCATTCTGTTTCTCTCCTTCCTCCTCTCTCACTGTCTCTCATTCTGTTTCTCTCCTTCCTCCTCTCTCACTGTCTCTCATTCTGTTTCTCTCCTTCCTCCTCTCTCCTGTCTCTCATTCTGTTTCTCTCCTTCCTCCTCTCTCCTGTCTCTCATTCTGTTTCTCTCCTTCCTCCTCTCTCACTGTCTCTCATTCTGTTTCTCTCCTTCCTCCTCTCTCACTGTCTCTCATTCTGTTTCTCTCCTTCCTCCTCTCTCACTGTCTCTCATTCTGTTTCTCTCCTTCCTCCTCTCTCCTGTCTCTCATTCTGTTTCTCTCCTTCCTCCTCTCTCACTGTCTCTCATTCTGTTTCTCTCCTTCCTCCTCTCTCACTGTCTCTCATTCTGTTTCTCTCCTTCCTCCTCTCTCCTGTCTCTCATTCTGTTTCTCTCCTTCCTCCTCTCTCACTGTCTCTCATTCTGTTTCTCTCCTTCCTCCTCTCTCACTGTCTCTCATTCTGTTTCTCTCCTTCCTCCTCTCTCCTGTCTCTCATTCTGTTTCTCTCCTTCCTCCTCTCTCACTGTCTCTCTTTCTGTTTCTCTCCTTCCTCCTCTCTCACTGTCTCTCATTCTGTTTCTCTCCTTCCTCCTCTCTCCTGTCTCTCATTCTGTTTCTCTCCTTCCTCCTCTCTCACTGTCTCTCATTCTGTTTCTCTCCTTCCTCCTCTCTCCTGTCTCTCTTTCCTTCTGTTTCTGTCTCCTTCCTTAACTCCTTTTCTGTCTCTCCTTTCTTGTTTCTCTTTTTTCTGTGTCTCTTCCCCCTTCCATCTCTCTGTCTGTCTCTCTCTCCTTCCATCTCTCCTCTCTCCTTCTCTCTCATTCCTTCACTCCCCCTTTCTCTCTCTCTCTCTCTCACCCCCCTCCTTGAATGGCCTCTGGACCAGGTAGTTTGAGGATACAGAGTGTAACATCTGAATCTACTGCAGGAGGCCATTCGGCCCATTGTATTTCTGAAGAAGCGACCAATTCTCCTCTGCCCACCCACTTGACCCCTTGGCCCATGAAGCAAACTGTTGGCACAGGAGGATGCTCCCAGCCCCCGCTGATCTTGAACTGATCCCTGGTCACTTGTCTCAGTTCAATCCTCTTCCAGCTTCCAGTCTGACGGAACGCGCTCAGAGGGACCATATTTTATAACATTGCTCTATCTTATCTGCCTTCCCGAGCGGCCGGCGTCACACCTGAAGCTTGGGGTGTGCGCCCAGTGAGACCAGCGAAACACCAGGCTTGCAAAGGTGAGGACCGCTGTGATGAAAACGGGAGGGTTGTCGGTTCATTTCGGAAGGAGCTGCAGGCAAAATATCCGAGAGCGAGTGCCCATCAGCTCAAGAGAAACGGCTGTGTCGAGGCACACGACCCTGAGGACAATATTGCTGGGAACAGGCCAAATGAAAGAAACAAAATTCTGTGAACCTGAAGTAATAAGGGAAGCAAGAAGACCGAATTTAATACAACATAACCGTTTTTGTTGCGGGAATGCAGTGAGCAATGGGAGCCTGTTTCATGGCCAAGGAGCCAAACCGAGATGCCAGCGAACGACCCATTCTGCAGCACCTCCACCGTGCCACTGTTGAATTTTAGAAGCTTATTTAGCACAGCCCTGGGTTAGCTCCCTTGCAGAACTGTGGGCCACGGTTAGAGCAAGTGGTATTCCCAAAGTTAAATTCCCCCAAAGTGTTGGGGGTTGGACCCAACGGTCTGTTTTCTCTGACCGGGCAGAAGAGATTTTTTTAATAATATAAAAAGGTGGATTTAAACAGAGTGCAAGAACTTCAGGTGGCTCGGTGGCTCAGTGGTTAGCACTGCAGCCTCACAATGCCAGGGAGCCCGGGTTCAATTTCAGCCTCAGGTAACTGTCTGTGTGGGAGTTTGCAATTCTCCCTGTGTCTCCGTGGCTTTCCTCTGGGTGCTCCGGTTTCCTCCCACAGTCCAAAGATGTACAGGCTAGGTGGATCGGCCATGCTAAATTGCCCGTAGTGTTCAGGGATATGTGGGTTACAGGGGATGAGTCTGGGTGGGATTCTTCAAGGGACTTGTTGGGCCGAAGGGCCTGTTTCCACACTGTAGGGAATCTAATCTAAAAAAAGGTGTTCCAACATTGAAAACATTCCCTCTGAATGTCCACTGACGGCAAACTGCAGTGTTTGTCTTCAGCTCTGACCCGTCTGTAGGTTTTTGGGCGATTGTTGAGAATGGATTCTTACAAGGAATATTTATCTTCCAAGTCTATAGGAAGGGTTTCCCTTGTACCGACCCCTTCAGTGACCACATCTGGATGATCAAATCCCCTTCAGGTGGAATTCTGGAGATGCTATTGGATCCTGCTTCAGGCTCTGTACCCCTGAGGCTGGGAGAATCTGAGACAGGTCTGGAATCTGTTGGGAGGGGGGGAAGCTTTGTTCTGAAGCTGAGTCCCATCTCTGATCTGAAACCTCTCTGGGGTTGAAGTTTGATGATAAATTTTTGTGACTGGGTGAATTAAAGACAGCTGACCCACAGGAATGTGAGCGTTCAGGGCTATCATTCATTCTAAGCCAGCTACTTCCTCTCTCCATCCCTTGCCTCCTCTGATCATGTTCAAAAAACTGACCTGTAACACAATGGCTCAGTGGTTAGCACTGCGGCGTTACAGTGCTGGGGACCTGGGTTCGAATCCCACCCTTGGCTGTCTGTCAAAGCTGTGCAGGTTGAGGGTAGATTAGCCATGCTAAATTGCTCACAGTGTTCAGGGATGTGCAGGCTAGCTGGGTGGGCCATGGGAAATGCAGGGATAGGACAGAGGGGCGAGTCTGGTTGGGATGTCCTTTGGAGGATCCGGTTGGACTGAATAGCCTGTTTCCACACTGCAGGGATCGTATTGAGGGAGGGGGAAAACAGGTCACTGGGTTTCAGCTGAGCCTTGGCTCTCACTTCCTGGGAGGGGCACAGACCCGCTGATGATGAATTCAAATGGGCACTTGCTGTGTGCTAAGTGCCGGAAAATGGGATAAGGAGAGTGGAGACAGTAAACATGAAGCTGGAAAAGCACAGTGGGTCAGACAGCATCCTGGGGTGGGGGGTGGGGAGCAGGGAAGTTTCCCTGTGATGTGCACTAACCTGTACCATGACTGCTCCTGAGGGGAAGCCTTGGTTGAGCTCCCTGTGGAAGACACTGAGGGCCTTGTTCCTGGTGGGTTTACAGGGAGATCCTTGCCTGACGTTCACTGATGGAACAACCTTCCTTCCGGCTCTTCCAACTGACAGCAGAGCTGGCCTCGGTCAGGAGCGACAGCACGGCTGCTCAAAGGCCTGGTCAGGGGGAAGACTCCTGAGAGAGAGAGCCAGTCCTGTCGCTGTGCCTGCAGCTGTTCGGAGGGAGAGAGCACGAAGCTGGCATCTTTATACAGATGGCCTTCACACGTTCAGGGTGTCTCCGTGTTCGCCGTTATCTGGGAAAATGCTGTTCCTTCACCAAGGAACACTGTGCTCCCACCATGACGTGACGCTCTGTTCTCTTGAGGATAAATGTCAGGCGGGACTTTCCAGGGAACAGTCCTAAGTTCCTTCTGTGCCCAGTTTGAGAGATCCTTTCCGTGCTCAGGAACGGTGCCCCCGGGGCTTTTGACAGGGTTGACGATGCCCCCTCTTTAGGGGGAATTAGACCCTATAACTCGGTGACTCTGAGGTGGGACAACCAACTCAGGGAGGTGAGTCTGTCGGAGCTGAGAACAACTCTTAAACCCGAAGGGAACAGCCATCCGTATCCCTCCAGCAAACTCTCCCAGAGTAAACCTCCAACAGCTCCCTGCTCCTGACCTCAACACACACACACACTGCTACTGAACCATATTGAACACAGGAGTGGGCCATTCAGCCCCTCGAGCCTGTTCCACCACTCATCAGGATTGTGGCTATTCTGTGGCCCAACTCCATAAACCTGCCTTAGGCCCATATCCTTCCATCCCTTTGCTTCGCGATATCTCTCCTGAACAGTATGATCCTAATTCTCGGACTGTGTCCCCTGGTTCTGGAATTCCCAACCCGTGGAAGCAGCTTATCTTTATCTCCCCTGACTTTTCCACTTAATATATTGCACAGCTTAAGCTGATCCCCTCTCAACCTTCCAAATTCTGGAGGAGATGCGCCCAATTTGTATTATCGCTCACCATAACTTCACCCCTGAAGCCCAGCTATCATTCTTGTAAGCCTGCTGTGTCCTCCCTCCAAGGCCAGTATGTCCTTCCTAAGGTGTGGGACCCAGACCTGCTCACTGAGCTGCACCTGTCTGGGGTTTAACATTATTTTACACAGCCAGATCCCACCAATAGCCATGGGTTAATGGCTACTTCTGTTGGACTGTTGGGAGGACCCAGCAGCAGAATTCCTTTGGGAGTCTCGAACTTGGAACTGAATGGGGGAGCATTGCTGTTGGTTGAACCTGGCTCGCAGTGTTCATATTGGACGTCAGGCAGCACCGCAGACTGAGGTGTGGAACTGGCCGGTGTGCCTAGTGTGTGAGGCACTGAGCTGAACTAGGTCGGGGGTGTGAAGGAACCACAGGGGCCAACACCCCAAGCAGACTGCCTCCCACCTGCTGTGGGGATAAACTCATCCTCCTGTCTGGGTGGGGTGCAGAAAGGTGACCCCCCCCTCACCATCCGATGGGGAGAAAAACAGGGAGAGGAGGAAATTGGCAAATATTTTAAATTCGCTCCCATTATAACCCTGCCATGCTGAGCTTCACATGATAAAGACAGAATGAGATCCTTCAGAGTGATTGGGTGCTGGCCTACCATTAAAAGTTATTTAGGTTGGGCAGACTGTGGGGTGGCTTGGTGGAGTCTGTTCCAAGAAGCGTGTTTTGTTGGTATGGTAACAGCTGGTGCCCGTGTGTTGTTCCGAATGAAGTGTGGGTCCCTGTTAGAGCGAGGTTTAAATGATTATGCGTTAGGAGAGTGTGATCGCGGAAGTGCTGTGCACATTGTCTGAGGGCAGTAAGGAAGGGCTCCTTTACAAATTCTGGCCAGGGTGGAGAGGGGAACACTTCTGTTTGTTACTCAAACTGCCCACAGAAGCAGTCCGTCACCGATAGCTCCACATCTGGTTCCCGGTCCCGCCCCTGACACAGACAACCCTTCAACATAGATACCACCAAATCTGCTGTCCTGGCCATTGGAGGGTATTTCCCAGCCCCACCCTGGCTGATTTCACACACAGTCTGTCTCTCTCTCTCAGTCTGTGTCTCAGTCCATCTCTCTTTCAGTCTCTCTCTCAGTCCTTCTCTCTCTCAGTCTCTCTCTCTCAGTCTGTCTCTCTCAATCTGTCTCTCTCTCAGTCTGTCTCTCTCAATCTGTCTCTCTCTCAGTCTGTCTCTCTCAGTCCTTCTCTCTCTCTCAGTCTGTCTCTCTCAGTCCTTCTCTCTCTCTCAGTCTGTCTCTCTCTGTCCATCTCTCTCTCTCTCTCTCGGTCTGTGTTGTGCAGACAGTATCTCTCAGTCTCTCCCTGTCAGTGCCTCTCAGACAGCATAACAATGTCACCCTGTGTCAGCATGTGTCCTGTGGGAGACTGCTGCAGCTGGCCAGCACTGAGGCTGTGGGAGAACACATCCTGAAGATGGCTCACTGCCCTGGAAACGGTCACGCTGTGTGTCTGTTTGAGCTCTCCAGTGCTTGCAGTACTCTGCCTATCAGGAAGCACTTAGTATCTCACTGACAGCCTGCTCCATCTTATCTTGAAGGGAGCACAGACGGTGTGTTCCTGAATGGATATGAGCAGTTTGCTGGACACTCACGTCATTGCTGTGTTCCTTCCTTGGCCCGTGTTTCTCTGCCTGACTGAGCTCCTTGTGCCTCTGGGAAGTAAATACAATTACTCTTCCCTTCCGTGACGTCAAGAGGATAGCCTTAAATGAGGGAGAGACCTGTCAGGGCTCAGTACAGAGGTATTCAAGTTGAAAGGTTGGAGCACAGTGCTGGTTCGAGCTGTTGTTGGGACAAAAAGCCTAGGCTCCTCATTGACACACCTCCCAGACGGGATAACCACTGCCCATGTTCTCCCAGGCCTCCTGGCATTATCACTCAACGTCAGCTCATGTCATGCAGACCCGGGTTCGAAACCCAACCACGGGAGGTGTTAGAATGTGAATTCAATAAAACCCCTGGATTGAAGAGATTAATCATGACCGTGAATCCATTATCAGGGAGAAAGGGAAGTAAAAAAACCCCATCGCGTGTCCTTCAGGGAAGGGGGAACCTGCCATCCTCCTCCAGTCTGGCCTACGTGTGACACCTGGCCCACAGCAATGTCCTAACCGCCTCCTGGGAGAGAAGAGAGAGACTGATGGGGTTACGCCGTCTCTGGGAAGTGGATCTCCTCTTTCCAAACACACGGATGGAATGTTTGATTCTCCCTGTTACTCGTTCAGGCTGGAGATCCAATCTCTCTTCCTTCACTAGTCACCCCTCTGCTCAGACTAGCCTCCTATTCACTTCCCTCTGATGGGCCGAATGGAAGGAAGATGCAAATGTGTCCTGTGTGTTGGGCGCCTGGGGAACACACAGGGGAACTGAGGAAAACAGCAGCATTGACCTCATGGTCACAGCCCTATGTGTTTGTGTGATTGACATTGAGCGACAAACAAGGAATTCTGCCATAGAGACAGTAAAAAAGCGGCAGATGCTGGAATCCAAGGTGGACAAACAGGAGCTTTGATGAACACAGCAGGCCAGGCAGCATCTGCAGTGAAGGAGCAGTCAATGTTTTGGGTATTACCCTTCTTCAGGAGTTCTGCCTGTCCTCCCTGGTATGGAGGGAAGGTCTTACAAGGAAAGGCTGAGGGACCTGAGGCTGTTTTCATTCGAGAGAAGAAGGTTGAGAGGTGACTTAATTGAAACATATAAAATAATCAGTGGGTTAGATAGGGTGGATAGGGAGAGGCTTTTTCCTAGGATGGTGACAGTGAGCACGAGAGGGCATAGCTTTAAATTGAGGGGTGAAAGATATAGGACAGATGTCAGAGGTGGTTTCTTTACTCAGAGAGTAGTAAGGGAATGGAACACTTTGCCAGCAACGGTAGTAGATTCGCCAACTTTAGGTACATTTAAGTCGTCATTGGATAAGCATATGGACGTACATTTAATAGTGTAGGTTAGATGGGCTTGAGATCGGTATGACAGGTCGGCACAACATCGAGGGCCGAAGGGCCTGCACTGTGCTGTAATGTTCTATGTTCTCTCAAACATGACCTCAGCACTTGCCCCCCGTCCATCAGAGCAGGGAGATGGTGCCTGGGCCAAATACCTCAACATGTTGTGATGACATCAGGCAGTGGGAGCCCTGAGGATCTGAGTTCCCTGCTTGGGACTGTTAATCCGGTCCAATCAGGGAGCCCAGGCTGACATAAAAGGGTGATGTTGAGAAGGCTGAATACCGGGCTCGGGGAAAGGCAGTGCTACTGTCCAAGGCAGTGTATTTGTAAATAAAGGGTGACTGCAGATGGGATGCCGCTCTCTGAGGAGTTATTTCAGGGCTAACCCTCCCCACCTCCCAACAGAGCTCTGTCAGATCTACACTGAAGTGTCAGTCCGGAGGATTGACTGATCGTTCCTGTCAGCACTCTCCACCCACTGCCATTTCCTCTTACTTCATGACTACACACAGCTTCCCCAGCTCAGAATGAGGCCCTTCAGCCCATTCTCCCAGTGCCTGCCACTGAGCACCTACCTATTCTCATGCCATTTTCCAGCCTTTGACCTGTAACCATGAATGCAATGGTATTTCAAGTGCTCACCCGAACAACTTCTGCAATGTCTTGAGGGTTCCTACCAGTAACAGGCTTTCACCAGCCTTCCAGTTACACACCACTCTCTGGGTGAATCACGTCACCTCAAAATCTCCCGGCCTGCCCCTCCAATCTCTGTACCCAGGTTAATGACGAAGAGGAAACATTTCTCCACATCTAACCCGTCAAAGGCCCTCAGACCCTAACCCTGCACCCAGCCCCCCCCACCCACTACTCACCCACCTATCCAGTCTCTCTCCAGGGTGTGTGAAGGTTTGTTCGGGAGGGTACGTGCAGGCCTGAGTTAAGGCCAGCTGTGAAGTTCCTGCCTGCAGGTCTGAGCAAGAGGTACCAACCAGCTGGCAATGAGCAACAAAGGTGCATCTTGTAACAAACACCTCAATCTTTTTCAGCACAGAGCGGGACTCGTGCCAGCCCCAGGCTTTCACCATGGACCGTGAGAAATGTTTCTGCTCCCGTGGGTTCTGAATTTAGCAACTGGAGGTGCGTGATTTACATGTAGAGAAACACTGTACATCTTTTGTTTTGGATTTTGGAGTTTGAACTCATGGCATGTGGGTTTTTGATGGCATCTGAAGCAGTTTAATGACTGACTTATAAGTGCTTCTGGTGGTGAACTTGTTTCAAGTCAGAGTGAGAGAGAAGTGGCTGCTTGAAGTGTACTGTGTTTATTTGAAGGGTGAATGGAGTAAATCATCACGCAGTTTGTAAGGTGAGCAATTGACTGTATTATTGTGTTTTGGGGGAAACACCCATTTCTTGGAAAAGAAAGGTGTGTGTGTTGCATTTCACTCTAGGAGTGCTGAAGCTGGACGCATGAGATATGATAGTTTCAAAGTGTTGGGGAAAGCAAAGCAGATAGCTCAGAGCCAGGAGAGCTGTACAAGCTGAAGAAAAGATGTTTGGTTTCAACCCTAGAAGTGTCCTGTGAAGATGAAAACGTTTAGGCTCAGTTAAGTGATGAATCAAATCCTTCCTGGGGAAATTGAGCCTGGAGCCGAGTCAAATGCCAACGCTAGATAGAGAAGGGCATTCTCCCTGGTGTTTCAGTGCTTCTAGGGAACACCGTGGGAATGAATGGGACTGTCTGTTTAACATGTCTTTTCAAATTGTTCAACTTGCCTAAAGTGTAAATAGTCTGGTTTATTCTTTTATGTACCTTTGGGCAATAAGCTGATGTTTCAATTAAAACGTGCGACGTTGTGCAAGGGAGACACCGTCTTGTCCAAAGAAAATGTGATCTATCAAACCACATCTCAGCCTGGGATCAGACATGCCCATTGTTAGGATGAGCTGGCATCGTACCAATGTTGCAGGTGCTGCTGATCCCGGAACAGGTGGAATTTCTGTCTGGGGCATGTTGGGAATGTGGACTTTCACATGGTAATCTTTAAAGGACAATGGCCTAAAGATTATCAGGGGTTGTCCAGCTACCTTTTCAGACCGGTCTGGGATCACGCTGGGCAGAGGCGAAGTGTCCTTGGGGATTGTTCGAAGGTGACACAAAGCTGTGTTTAAAAGGTGGAATAACTGCTATGGAGCTGATGGTCACATTTTATTGCTGATTGTGAGATTTGGGTGACATTGACAGGGCAAGCAGTGATTCCCATCCCCAGCTGTCCCTCGGAGCTACCACAGTCTTGTGCTGTAGGGACATGTGCAGTGAGGTTTGGGAGGGAGTCACTTGCCGAAACAATTCTCAGCCTCCGACCTCCACTGGTCACCACGGCATAGTTTATGGTGTAAATTCTCCACCTGCTGAGCTGGGCAGACCTAAAGTGGGTGGAGAACCAGGGTAATGTATCTTTCTGGGGACCATCACTCAGCTAAGGCTGGAGGTGTGACACTCTCTCCTGCCTGTGTGACATGTCAGACCTACAGCAACATCAGATTTAGTGCCAGTCACTGTGGGCTGTGCCAATGTTCAGGGCTAGGAATCTGTCTGCCTGGTCATGTTCCAGCTTCCATTAACTGGGAACTCCCCGCCAGGGCACTCCCCCCTGCAACAAAGCCCCTCCCCAGGTCGAATCATCAAGAAACTGCTCCTGAGCAACTCTTTGCAAAAGTGGATCTGTGTTTTGGAATACAGCCCCCTGCATTCCCAACACATGGGACATCCCCCTAACCACCCTGCACACACACTCTCTCTCCCTCTCTACTCCCCAAATGCACTTTCGCTTTTTCTACACTTTCATGCTCTCTGTCTCTCTCTCTCTCTCTCACCCTCACAATGTCTCTTGTCACTGCTCTCTCTCTCGCGCCCCCCGTATCTCTTTGTCCCTCTCTTCCCCTTCCCCAGCTTTCTATCTATCCCCACCTACGCTCGCACTCTCTCTCTCTCCCCCTGCACACTTTCTCTACTCCATGCTCTCTCTCCTCCTTTTTCAATCTCTCTCTCTGCCCCACACACTCCCTCCACCCTCTCTCTCTCTCCCCTTCCCCCACACTCTCTCTTGCTGTCCCCCACGCTCTCTGTTCCCTGCTCTGCTCTCTCTCTTCACCCCTGCACTCTTCCTCTCTCTCCCCTTTCCCTCACATACCCTCTGTCTCTTGCCGTCTCCCACCATGAATTCTCTTTTCCCTTTACATTCTCTCTCTCCTTTCCCCGACATGCTTTTTCTCTTTCCTGTGCTCTCCATCTCTCCTCTCCAGACACACTCACTCTCTCCGCCCATGCTCTATCTCTCTTCCCACTATGCTCTTTCTCTTTCCCCTGCACTCTTTCTGCCTCTCTCCTCCATCTTGCACACATTCCCCATCTCTCTCCCCCTCCTGCCTTCTCCCCTCACTCTGTCTCTCCCCCCTCCAGCGTGCTAACTCTCTTTCTCCACTGCACTCTCTGTCTCTCTCTCTCTCTCTCTCCTTCACCCACACTCAATCTCTCTCTCTCCCTTGCCCTGCACTCAATCTCTCTCTTTCTCCCTCCTGGCCCCCACATTCTTTCTCTTTCTCTTCCCCATCATCCCCTCTCCATAGTCTCTTCATCCCACCTGCACCCTCCAACACACAGAGAGCTCAGTGAACTGCGAAGCAGAGAAAGTTTGAGCACGCTGCAGTTAGTTTGTTGACAAATTTTCTTGGAAGGGCTGTGCTTCCCCCTGGTGTTTGGATTCTTCTCTGGTGGGAGCTGAAGCAATGGTTACTCCACCAAGCTATCATTCTTCTTGTCTGCCTTGTAGGAACAATGCTCTTGTTCGAAAACTGCAACGTAATCATCTCCAAACTGCACAGGTCTGGGGACCCTGCAGATCACACAGCAGCAATAGATCAGAAAGGTAGTCAGGGACCTATGCCCAGGGAGCACTGCCCATGCTGGCAGATCCCCATCAGTGATCACTCAGGGGTCCACTGCACCAGACCACTTGACATTCCCCCCCCCCATCTTTACACCTCCCTTGCATACACGCCCACTCACTCTCCCCTTCTCCAATCCCTCCCTCCTCCCTCTCTTCCCCCATCACCCTTTCCCTCCCCCTTCTCCCCCTTTCCACCCTTCACACTCCCCGTCTCCACCCTTTACACCCACATGCTGTTTACCCTGAGTCCAAGCCACCCCCCACCCCTACTCATGCCTTGCTGCACTTCACATCTGCTGTGTGCTGCCTGGGGCTTCTCCCCTGGCACCTCCACTCCCACCTGCACGAGAGGATTGGCCCCGGGATATGGGCATTGGAGAGTGACACTTTCCGCATGACCTGCCTGTGCTACCGTCCATTCACTTTGGTGCCATTGGCGGAGAGGTTGGTACAGGCAATGGGGGTACAAGTGGGGGGTAGCAGCAGACCATCAGTCACATGGAACAGCACTGCACCACTTTGCCTGAGCAATGGCATCTCATGCAGGTGGCATTTACCCAGCTCTCCCCTACTTCATACACAGCACCATTGTTTGTACAGGAAAGTGAGGTGCCAGGAGGACAGGGACAGAGAGAGGGAGGGGTGGATTGAGCTTTGCAAGAGGACATCTGGATCCCATCCAGTGACCAGTGTGTGCCATCCCCCTCACTAACCCTGGCCACCTCCCTGTATGCCATGGAGGACCCACCCTGGGGAGTCACTGGGTGTGCTGAGTTTCCCCGGGTCTCTGTGACATGTCGTGGTCTCTCAGCTCCACGGCCATCGGGTTCATGCTCCTTCACAATGCAGGGAGACAGACAAGCTGTGTCTGCTTGGCTTGTGGGCAGCAGCACTGGCCGAGGCTGGGGTCGGGGTGGGGGGGGGGGGGGGGGGGGGGAGGTGGTGTGGGTCAGTGAAGTCATTCCATGCCACAGACTCTGGCAGTGTGAGGCAGTGTAGAGACAGTGTGAGACAGTGTGAGGCAGTGTGAGGCAGTGTGAGGCAGTTTGAGACAGTGTGAGGCAGTGAGAGACAGTGTGAGGCAGTGTGAGACAGTGTGAGGCAGTGAGAGACAGTGAGAGACAGTGTGAGGCAGTGTGTGGCAGTGTGTGGCAGTGTGAGGCAGTGTGAGGCAGTGTGAGACAGTGTGTGGCAGTGTGAGACGGTGTGTGGCAGTGTGAGGCAGTGTGAGGCAGCGTGTGGCAGTGTGAGGCAGTGTGTGGCAGTGTGTGGCAGTGTAAGACAGTGTGTGGCAGTGTGAGGCAGCGTGTGGCAGTGTGAGGCAGCGTGTGGCAGTGTGAGGCAGCGTGTGCCAGTGTGAGGCAGCGTGTGGCAGTGTGTGGCAGTGTGAGACAGTGTGAGACAGTGTGTGGCAGTGTGAGGCAGTGTGTGGCCGTGTGTGGCAGTGTGTGCCAGTGTGTGGCAGTGTGAGGCAGCGTGTGGCAGTGTGAGGCAGTGTGAGGCAGTGTGTGGCAGCGTGAGGCAGCGTGAGGCAGTGTGTGGCAGTGTGTGGCAGCGTGTGGCAGTGTGAGGCAGTGTGTGGCAGTGTGAGGCAGGGTGAGGCAGCGTTTGGTAGTATGTGGAAGTGTGAGGTAGTGTGTGGCAGTGTGAGGCAGTGTGTGGCAGTGTGAGGCAGTGTGAGGCAGCGTATGGCAGTGTGAGGCAGCGTGAGGCAGTGTGTGGCAGTGTGTGGCAGTGTGTGGCAGTGTGAGGCAGCGTGTGGCAGCGTGTGGCAGTGTGTGGCAGTGTGAGGCAGCGTGAGGCAGCGTGAGGCAGTGTGTGGCAGTGTGTGGCAGCGTGAGGCAGCGTGAGGCAGCGTGTGGCAGTGTGTGGCAGCGTGAGGCAGCGTGAGGCAGCGTGAGGCAGTGTGAGGCAGCGTGAGGCAGTGTGTGGCAGTGTGTGGCAGTGTGAGGCAGCATGAGGCAGTGTGAGGCAGTGTGAGGCAGCGTGTGGCAGTGTGTGGCAGCGTGAGGCAGCGTGAGGCAGCGTGAGGCAGTGTGAGGCAGCGTGAGGCAGTGTGTGGCAGTGTGTGGCAGTGTGAGGCAGCATGAGGCAGTGTGAGGCAGTGTGAGGCAGCGTGAGGCAGGGTGAGGCAGTGTGTGGCAGTGTGTGGCAGTGTGAGGCAGTGTGAGGCAGCGCGAGGCAGTGTGTGGCAGTGTGAGGCAGTGTGAGGCCTTGTGTGGCAGTGTGTGGCAGTATGAGGCAGCGTGTGGCAGCGTGTGGCAGTGTGAGGCAGCGTGTGGCAGTGTGTGGCAGTGTGAGTCAGTATGTGGCAGCGTGAGGCAGTGTGAGGCAGCGTGTGGCAGTGTGAGGCAGCGTGAGACAGTGTGAGGCAGCATGAGGCAGCGTGTGGCAGCGTGAGACAGTGTGAGGCAGCATGAGGCAGCGTGTGGCAGCGTGAGGCTGTGTGAGGCATGTGTGAGGCAGCGTGAGGCAGCGTGAGGCAGTGTGAGGCAGCATGAGGCTGTGTGTGGCAGTGTGAGGCAGTGTGTGGCAGTGTGTGGCAGTGTGAGGCAGCGTGAAACAGTGTGAGGCAGTCTGTGGCAGTGTGAGACAGTGTGTGGCAGCGTGAGACGGTGTGAGGCAGCGTGAGGCAGTGTGAGGCAGCGTGAGATAGTGTGAGGCAGCGTGAGGCAGCGTGAGACAGTGTGTGGCAGCATGAGGCAGCCTGAGACAGTGTGAGGCAGTTTGTGGCAGCGTGAGGCAGTGTGAGGCAGCGTAAAACAGTGTGAGGCAGTGTGAGGCAGCGTGAGGCAGTGTGTGGCAGCGTGAGGCAGTGTGTGGCAGTGTGAGGCAGTGTGAGGCAGCGTGAGGCTGTGTGAGGCATGTGTGAGGCAGCATGAGGCAGCATGAGGCAGTGTGAGGCAGCATGAGGTTGTGTGTGGCAGTGTGAGGCAGCGTGTGGCAGTGTGTGGCAGTGTGTGGCACTGTGAGGCAGCGTGTGGCAGTGCGAGGCAGCGTGAGGCAGTGTGTGGCAGTGTGTGGCTGTGTGAGGCAGCGTGAGGCAGTGTGAGACAGTGTGAGACAGTGTGAGGCAGCGTGAGGCAGCGTGAGGGAGCCTGAGGCAGTGTGGGGCAGCGTGAGGCAGTGTGTGGCAGTGTGAGACAGTGTGTGGCAGTGCGAGGCAGTGTGAGGCAGCGTGTGGCAGTGTGAGACAGCGTGAGGCAGCGTGAGGCAGTGTGTGGCAGTGTGTTGCAGCGTGTGGCAGTGTGAGGCAGTGTGTGGCAGTGTGTGGCAGTGTGAGGCAGTGTGTGGCAGTGTGAGGCAGTGTGTGGCAGTGTGTGGCAGTGTGAGGCAGGGTGAGGCAGCGTTTGGTAGTATGTGGAAGTGTGAGGCAGTGTGTGGCAGTGTGAGGCAGTGTGAGGCAGTGTGTGGCAGTGTGAGACAGTGTGAGACAGTGTGTGGCAGTGTGAGGCAGTGTGAGGCAGCGTGTGGCAGTGTGAGGCAGCGTGAGGCAGTGTGTGGCAGTGTGTGGCAGTGTGTGGCAGTGTGAGGCAGCGTGTGGCAGCGTGTGGCAGTGTGTGGCAGTGTGAGGCAGCGTGAGGCAGCGTGAGGCAGCGCGTGGCAGTGTGTGGCAGCGTGAGGCAGCGTGAGGCAGCGTGTGGCAGTGTGTGGCAGCGTGAGGCAGCGTGAGGCAGCGTGAGGCAGTGTGAGGCAGCGTGAGGCAGTGTGTGGCAGTGTGTGGCAGTGTGAGGCAGCATGAGGCAGTGTGAGGCAGTGTGAGGCAGCGTGAGGCAGGGTGAGGCAGTGTGTGGCAGTGTGTGGCAGTGTGAGGCAGTGTGAGGCAGCGCGAGGCAGTGTGAGGCAGTGTGAGGCCTTGTGTGGCAGTGTGTGGCAGTGTGAGGCAGCGTGTGGCAGCGTGTGGCAGTGTGAGGCAGCGTGTGGCAGTGTGTGGCAGTGTGAGTCAGTGTGTGGCAGCGTGAGGCAGTGTGAGGCAGTGTGAGGCAGCATGTGGCAGTGTGAGGCAGCATGAGGCAGTGTGAGGCAGCGTGTGGCAGTGTGTGTCAGTGTGAGGCAGTGTGAGGCAGTATGTGGCAGTGAGAGGCAGTGTGTGGCAGTGTGAGGCAATGTGTGGCAGCGTGAGGCAGTGTGAGGCAGCGTGAGGCTGTGTGTGGCAGTGTGAGGCAGTATCTGGTAGTGTGAGACAGTCTGTGGCAGCGTGAGGCTGTGTGTGGCAGTGTGAGGCCGTGTGAGGCAGCGTGAGGCTGTGTGAGGCATGTGTGAGGCAGCATGAGGCAGCATGAGGCAGTGTGAGGCAGCATGAGGCTGTGTGTGGCAGTGTGAGGCAGCATGAGGCAGTGTGAGGCAGCATGAGGCAGTGTGAGGCAGCGTGTGGCAGTGTGTGTCAGTGTGAGGCAGTGTGAGGCAGTATGTGGCAGTGAGAGGCAGTGTGTGGCAGTGTGTGGCAGTGTGTGGCAGTGTGAGGCAGCGTGAGGCAGCGTGAGACAGTGTGAGGCAGCATGAGGCAGCGTGTGGCAGCGTGAGGCTGTGTGAGGCATGTGTGAGGCAGCGTGAGGCAGCGTGAGGCAGTTTGAGGCAGCATGAGGCTGTGTGTGGCAGTGTGAGGCAGTGTGTGGCAGTGAGAGGCAGTGTGTGGCAGTGTGAGGCAGCGTGAAACAGTGTGAGGCAGTCTGTGGCAGTGTGAGACAGTGTGTGGCAGCGTGAGACAGTGTGTGGCAGCGTGAGGCAGTGTGAGGCAGCGTAAAACAGTGTGAGGCAGTGTGAGGCAGCGTGAGGCAGTGTGTGGCAGCGTGAGGCAGTGTGAGGCAGCGTGAGGCTGTGTGTGGCAGTGTGAGGCAGTGTGAGGCAGCGTGAGGCTGTGTGAGGCATGTGTGAGGCAGCATGAGGCAGCATGAGGCAGTGTGAGGCAGCATGAGGCTGTGTGTGGCAGTGTGAGGCAGCGTGAGGCAGTGTGAGGCAGTGTGTGGCAGCGTGAGGCAGTGTGAGGCAGCGTGAGGCTGTGTGTGGCAGTGTGAGGCAGTATCTGGTAGTGTGAGACAGTCTGTGGCAGCGTGAGGCTGTGTGTGGCAGTGTGAGGCCGTGTGAGGCAGCGTGAGGCTGTGTGAGGCACGTGTGAGGCAGCATGAGGCAGCATGAGGCAGTGTGAGGCAGCATGAGGCTGTGTGTGGCAGTGTGAGGCAGCGTGAGGCAGTGTGAGGCAGCGTGAGGCTGTGTGTGGCAGTGTGAGGCAGTATCTGGTAGTGTGAGACAGTCTGTGGCAGTGTGAGACAGTGTGTGGCAGTGTGACACAGAGTGTGGCAGCGTGAGGCAGTGTGAGGCAGCGTAACACAGTGTGAGGCAGTGTGAGGTAGTGTGTGGCAGCGTGAGGCAGCGTGAGACAGTGTGAGGCAGTGTGAGGCAGCGTGAAACAGTGTGAGGCAGTGTGAGGCAGTGTGAAGCAGTGTGTGGCAGCGTGAGGCAGTGTGTGGCAGTGTGAGGCAGTGAGTGGCAGTGTGAGGCAGTGTGTGGCAGTGTGTGGCGGTGTGAGGCAGCGTGAGACAGTGTGAGGCAGTGTGAGGCTGCGTGAGGTAGTGTGAGGCAGTGTGTGGCAGTGTGAGATAGTGTGAGGCAGCGTGAGGCAGCGTGAGACAGTGTGTGGCAGCATGAGGCAGCCTGAGACAGTGTGAGGCAGTTTGTGGCAGCGTGAGGCAGCGTGAGGCAGCGTAAAACAGTGTGAGGCAGTGTGAGGCAGCGTGAGGCAGTGTGAGGCAGCATGAGGCAGTGTGTGGCAGCGTGAGGCAGTGTGAGGCAGTGTGAGGCAGTGTGAGGCAGTGTGAGGCAGCGTGAGGCAGGGTGAGGCAGTGTGTGGCAGTGTGTGGCAGTGTGAGGCAGCGTGAGGCAGCGTGAGACAGTGTGAGGCAGTGTGAGGCAGCGTGAGGCAGTGTGTGGCAGCGTGAGGCAGTGTGAGGCAGCGTGAGGCTGTGTGTGGCAGTGTGAGGCAGTGTGAGGCAGCGTAAAACAGTGTGAGGCAGTGTGAGGCAGCGTGAGGCAGTGTGAGGCAGCGTGAGGCATGTGTGAGGCAGCATGAGGCAGCATGAGGCAGTGTGAGGCAGCATGAGGTTGTGTGTGGCAGTGTGAGGCAGCGTGAGGCAGTGTGAGGCAGTGTGTGGCAGCGTGAGGCAGTGTGAGGCAGCGTGAGGCTGTGTGTGGCAGTGTGAGGCAGTGTGTGGCAGTGAGAGGCAGCATGAGGCAGTGTGAGACAGTGTGAGACAGTGTGAAACAGTGTGAGGCAGTGTGAGGCAGTGTGTGGCAGTGTGAGGCAGTGTCTGGTAGTGTGAGACAGTCTGTGGCAGTGTGAGACAGTGTGTGGCAGTGTGACACAGTGTGTGGCAGCGTGAGGCAGTGTGAGGCAGCGTAACACAGTGTGAGGCAGTGTGAGGTAGTGTGTGGCAGTGTGAGGCAGCGTGAGACAGTGTGAGGCAGTGTGAGGCAGCGTGAAACAGTGTGAGGCAGTGTGAGGCAGTGTGAAGCAATGTGTGGCAGCGTGAGGCAGTGTGTGGCAGTGTGAGGCAGTGAGTGGCAGTGTGAGGCAGAGTGTGGCAGTGTGAAGCAGCGTGAGGCAGTGTGTGGCGGTGTGAGGCAGCGTGAGACAGTGTGAGGCAGTGTGAGGCTGCGTGAGGTAGTGTGAGGCAGTGTGTGGCAGTGTGAGATAGTGTGAAGCAGCGTGAGGCAGCGTGTGACAGTGTGAGGCAGTTTCTGGCAGTGTGAGACAGTCTGTGGCGGTGTGAGACAGTGTGTGGCAGCATGAGGCAGCATGAGGCAGTGTGTGACAGTGTGTGGCAGTGTGAGGCAGCGTGAGGCAGCGTGAGACAGTGTGAGGCAGTGTGAGGCAGCGTGAGGCAGTGTGTGGCAGCGTGAGGCAGTGTGAGGCAGCGTGAGGCTGTGTGTGGCAGTGTGAGGCAGTGTGAGGCAGCGTAAAACAGTGTGAGGCAGTGTGAGGCAGCGTGAGGCAGTGTGAGGCAGCGTGAGGCATGTGTGAGGCAGCATGAGGCAGCATGAGGCAGTGTGAGGCAGCATGAGGTTGTGTGTGGCAGTGTGAGGCAGCGTGAGGCAGTGTGAGGCAGTGTGTGGCAGCGTGAGGCAGTGTGAGGCAGCGTGAGGCTGTGTGTGGCAGTGTGAGGCAGTGTGTGGCAGTGAGAGGCAGCATGAGGCAGTGTGAGACAGTGTGAGACAGTGTGAAACAGTGTGAGGCAGTGTGAGGCAGTGTGTGGCAGTGTGAGGCAGTGTCTGGTAGTGTGAGACAGTCTGTGGCAGTGTGAGACAGTGTGTGGCAGCGTGACACAGTGTGTGGCAGCGTGAGGCAGTGTGAGGCAGCGTAACACAGTGTGAGGCAGTGTGAGGTAGTGTGTGGCAGTGTGAGGCAGCGTGAGACAGTGTGAGGCAGTGTGAGGCAGCGTGAAACAGTGTGAGGCAGTGTGAGGCAGTGTGAAGCAATGTGTGGCAGCGTGAGGCAGTGTGTGGCAGTGTGAGGCAGTGAGTGGCAGTGTGAGGCAGAGTGTGGCAGTGTGAAGCAGCGTGAGGCAGTGTGTGGCGGTGTGAGGCAGCGTGAGACAGTGTGAGGCAGTGTGAGGCTGCGTGAGGTAGTGTGAGGCAGTGTGTGGCAGTGTGAGATAGTGTGAAGCAGCGTGAGGCAGCGTGTGACAGTGTGAGGCAGTTTCTGGCAGTGTGAGACAGTCTGTGGCGGTGTGAGACAGTGTGTGGCAGCGTGAGGCAGCATGAGGCAGTGTGAGGCAGCATGGGGCAGCGTAAGGCAGTGTGAGGCAGTGTGTGGCAGCGTGAGGCAGCGTGAGGCAGTGTGAGGCAGTGTGTGGCAGCGTGAGGCAGTGTGAGACAGTGTGAGGCAGCGTGAGGCAGCGTGAGGCAGTGTGAGGCAGTGTGAGGCAGCGTGAGGCAGTGTGTGGCAGCGTGAGGCAGTGTGTGGCAGCGTGAGGCAATGTGAGGCAGTTTGAGGCAGTGTGAGGCAGTGTGAGACAGTGTGAAGCAGCGTGAGGCAGTGTGTGGCGGTGTGAGGCAGCGTGAGACAGTGTGAGGCAGTGTGAGGCTGCGTGAGGTAGTGTGAGGCAGTGTGTGGCAGTGTGAGATAGTGTGAGGCAGCGTGAGGCAGCGTGTGACAGTGTGAGGCAGTTTCTGGCAGTGTGAGGCAGTCTGTGGCGGTGTGAGACAGTGTGTGGCAGCGTGAGGCAGCATGAGGCAGTGTGAGGCAGCATGAGGCAGCGTAAGGCAGCGTGAGGCAGCGTGAGGCAGTGTGAGGCAGTGTGTGGCAGCGTGAGGCAGTGTTTGACAGTGTGAGGCAGCGTGAGGCAGCGTGAGGCAGTGTGAGGCAGTGTGAGGCAGCGTGAGGCAGTGTGAGGCAGCGTGAGGCAGTGTGTGGCAGCGTGAGGCAGTGTGAGGCAGTGTGAGGCAGTGTGAAGCAATGTGTGGCAGCGTGAGGCAGTGTGTGGCAGTGTGAGGCAGTGAGTGGCAGTGTGAGGCAGAGTGTGGCAGTGTGAAGCAGCGTGAGGCAGTGTGTGGCGGTGTGAGGCAGCGTGAGACAGTGTGAGGCAGTGTGAGGCTGCGTGAGGTAGTGTGAGGCAGTGTGTGGCAGTGTGAGATAGTGTGAAGCAGCGTGAGGCAGCGTGTGACAGTGTGAGGCAGTTTCTGGCAGTGTGAGACAGTCTGTGGCGGTGTGAGACAGTGTGTGGCAGCGTGAGGCAGCATGAGGCAGTGTGAGGCAGCATGGGGCAGCGTAAGGCAGTGTGAGGCAGTGTGTGGCAGCGTGAGGCAGCGTGAGGCAGTGTGAGGCAGTGTGTGGCAGCGTGAGGCAGTGTGAGACAGTGTGAGGCAGCGTGAGGCAGCGTGAGGCAGTGTGAGGCAGTGTGAGGCAGCGTGAGGCAGTGTGTGGCAGCGTGAGGCAGTGTGTGGCAGCGTGAGGCAATGTGAGGCAGTTTGAGGCAGTGTGAGGCAGTGTGAGACAGTGTGAAGCAGCGTGAGGCAGTGTGTGGCGGTGTGAGGCAGCGTGAGACAGTGTGAGGCAGTGTGAGGCTGCGTGAGGTAGTGTGAGGCAGTGTGTGGCAGTGTGAGATAGTGTGAGGCAGCGTGAGGCAGCGTGTGACAGTGTGAGGCAGTTTCTGGCAGTGTGAGGCAGTCTGTGGCGGTGTGAGACAGTGTGTGGCAGCGTGAGGCAGCATGAGGCAGTGTGAGGCAGCATGAGGCAGCGTAAGGCAGCGTGAGGCAGCGTGAGGCAGTGTGAGGCAGTGTGTGGCAGCGTGAGGCAGTGTTTGACAGTGTGAGGCAGCGTGAGGCAGCGTGAGGCAGTGTGAGGCAGTGTGAGGCAGCGTGAGGCAGTGTGAGGCAGCGTGAGGCAGTGTGTGGCAGCGTGAGGCAGTGTGAGGCAGTGTGAGGCAGTGTGAGGCAGTGTTTGGCAGCGTGAGGCAGCGTGAGGCAGTGTGAGGCAGGGTGAGGCTGTGTGTGGCATTGTGAGGCAGTGTGAGGCAACGTGAGGCTGTGTGAGGCATGTGTGTGGCAGTGTGAGGCAGCGTGAGGCAGTGTGAGGCAGCGTGAGGCTGTGTGTGGCAGTGTGAGGCATGTGTGAGGCAGCATGAGGCAGTGTGAGGCAGTGTGAGGCTGTGTGTGGCAGTGTGAGGCATGTGTGAGGCAGCATGAGGCAGTGTGAGGCAGTGTGAGGCAGTGTGTGGCAGCGTGAGGCAGTGTGAGGCAGCGTGAGGCTGTGTGTGGCAGTGTGTGGCATGTGTGAGGCAGTGTGAGGCAGCGAGAGGCAGTGTGAGGCAGTATGTGGCAGCGTGAGGCAGTGTGAGGCAGCGTGAGGCTGTGTGTGGCAGTGTGAGGCAGTGTGAGGCAGTGTGCGACAGTGTGAGGCAGTGTGTGGCAGTGTGTGGCAGCGTGAGGCAGTGTGTGGCAGTGTGTGGCAGTGTGCGACAGTGTGAGGCAGTGTGTGGCAGTGTGTGGCAGCGTGAGGCAGTGTGTGGCAGTGTGTGGCAGCGTGAGGCAGTGTGTGGCAAATTCTCAGATTATCCCGCATTCACGACATCTTCACCTCACCCAACCTGTCCACATGTTTCAGTGCTGGAACAGAAAGGGCTGGAGAATCTCAGACTGTGTGGAGGGAAAGAGAGAGGGAGAGAGAGAGTGAAAGCTGAGGTCACATTTTAAATTCAGTGAGCCTCCATGTAACACTCCACCCAACTTGATATCCGGCCAATCTTTGCGTCGTCTGCAAACTTAGCAACTATATGTTTGGTCTCTTTGATCCAAGTTGTTACCATAAAGTGCAAAATGTTCACGTCCCTGTTTCATACCACCCCGCATCTCTCACCACCCTGAAAAAGACCTGGAAGAGCCTGCTGTGGTGTATTGTTTGCAGCCAGCTGATCTACGGTCACATCTTCCCTGACACTGTCAGCTCTCAGTGCCCGTGCTAACTGAGTGCGTTCTATATCTACCTGCTCCCCTGTACCCACAGCCTGGCTTCGATTACCCCAAGGACCTGCAACACTTTGGTCCGAATGGAACTGGTTTGGACTGCAGAACGTGACGTCTCTGTTTACAGCCTCTTCAGAATGGTAAAAAGTGTGTGGCCTCTCGACGGAGGCATGGGCCATGAGAGAGAAAGGCTGTCAGGACTGAGTCTCCAAAACACTGACCACCCCACCCAAACCAAGGCAATCAATCAGAGAGTCGTACAGCTGTGCGGCATGAAAACAGACCCTTTGGCCCGACTCTCCCATGCTGCCCATGGTTCCCAAACTAAACTGCTCCTACTTGCCTGCGTTTGCCCCATATCCTTCCAAACGTTTCTTGTCCATGCACCCACCCAGATGCCTTTTAAACGTTGCACTGTTCCTACATCTGCAACTTCCTTTGGCAGCTCCTTCCATGCATCATCAAACGCCCAAGAACTCAATTCCGGAAAGCTTGCAGGGCGAAAATGAGGTGTTGTTCTTCCAGCTTGTGCTGAGTTTCACTGGAGCACTGCAGCAAGCCTGAGTCAGCGATGTCGGCCAGGGAACAGGGTGGTGTGTTGAAGTGGCAGGCACCTGGAAGCTCAGGGTCTTTTTTCTTTTGTTGCGGTGAGATCGTAGACATTCTGCCGGGTGGTAATTCCCCCGAGGCTGGCACCTCACCCCTTGTCGATCCAATTGTAGTCCTCTCTGGGCTCCTTCCCCACTGATGGCTTACTCCTCCCACCCCACCCTGGGCCTCAGCTTGAGTATATATCTCAATCTTTTCCTCGTACAATCAGTGCTGAAGAAGGGGCAGTGGAACCTGGAACATGCTGCTTCTCTCTGCATAGGTGCTGCCAGACCTGCAGAGCTTCTCCAGCAATTTCCGCTTTCCTACTACCCCTGTGTTGAAAGTTCTTTCATTTCTGTGCGAAATGCCTTTTCTTTTGGTTGTTGTGTCAATACATGCATTGTCTGATCAGTACACAGGCAGTGGAACGGGTGAATTCACAAACTGCAGCAGAGCCCCCCCAGGTTGTGAAATCCAAATTTGCCATCAATCTTCTTTCTATTTTCCATTGGGAAGAGGTTTGAGTTTTCTCAAGTGAGACAACAATTCCAGGGGAAAGCTTTACACTTTGACCCCACCTCGCGCACCGAGTTCAGTGATCACGACATCCGGTACAGAGCTAAACTCCCTCTACCCTGTACAATCTACACCCTTCCACACTTGGCTTCAGTACAATGAGTTCTCCTGCGGCCATCTGACGTTGGCAATGGGGCAGGAATAAAACCACTCACAGCCCCTACAACCCCCCACCCACCCCAGCACTGAGTGCACGCCCTGTATCCTCTTTCAGAAGGGTGGCATCATTTCCATCGCCCCCTGCAGGTCTGCCAACAACAGCTGAGCATGAGAAGAGAGCTGTCAAATCAAGGGCCATTCACCCGTTCATTGACCTGTGCCCAACCCTCTCCAGGTTCCGGGGGGGTGCAGGAACAAGGTTGAAAGGCTGATTGGCCTCATCTGAGTGGATGACCCCTGCCCCCCCCCCCCCCCCCCCACCTCCCCGGCCAGCCCTCTGCTCTCGCTGCTGAATGTTTCTGACCTGTGAGGTGTGTGCTGCGGCTGACAGTGTGGGAGCGGGAGAAGTTGCTGTGAGGCATGTTGCCGGCAGAAGGGATTAGTTTCATTTGGCATCATGTTTGGCACATCATCGTGGGCCGAAGAACTCGTCCCCATGTTGTACAGTTCTGTGATCCATGTTTCTCATGAAAAGCGGGATAAAGGGCTGTAGGGAACAGTCAGGAGAGTGGCATTGAGACCAGGATAAGATCGACCATGATCATGTTAAATAGTCGTTAGAAGGGCTGACTTACCGACTTCCACTCCGAATTTCTGTGTTCCTAACAACCTGACCGGGACATGGCAATTGGCATTATCCCACTGGAGCGCTGGTGTCCTCCCAGACTCCTGTGGGTTTCTCCTCCCATTCCGCAGGAGCGATACCAGTACCAACCTCAGGAGACTGGTCTCAGATGGGAGTTAGGGTCAGACCTCCCTGTGAGCTGAAGATTGCACTGACCCAGGGAGTGTTCCCATCTCCCACGATGTGTTTCCAGCTACACTCAGATCCGGTTGTTCCTGCTGCAAGATATTGCTGATTTGGAGTTCTGCCAGGATCCCTCGCTCTACAAAACCAATCAGCCACGTTGGACAGGAATGACAGCTGACAGACGGCAGAGATGTTCACAGTCTGTAACCTTCAGAGCCTGGACAGACAGCACCGTCTCGGTGGGTTTGGGCCCTCAGCACTGTTTGACTCAGGCTCATTCAGAGATGGACAGTTACAATCAGAGACAGATCACACATCACACTCGCCCACTCCCACCTCTTCCCACCCCCTGCTGATACACAGTGCCGTGCTGGCTGACCCCTGTCTGAAACTCAGGCCCAGTAACTCTCTGTGCCTGCGTTGGCCAGAATGTAGAGCTGGGTAAGTGAGCAAGTGTTTGCACTGATGCACTCTCTCTCACACACACACTCTCTCACACCCACACTCTCTCACACACACACACTCTCTCACACTCCCTCTCACACTCTGTCACACACTCTGTCACACACTCTCTCACACACACACTCTCTCACACACACACTCTCTCTCACACACACACTCTCTCACACACTCTCTCACACACACACTTTCTCACACACACACTCTCTCTCACACTCCCTCTCACACTCTGTCACACACTCTCTCACACACACACTCTCTCACACACACACTCTCTCTCACACACACACTCTCTCACACTCCTTCTCACACTCTGTCACACTCTCTCACACACACTCTCTCACACACACACTCTCTCTCACACACACACTCTCTCACACACACACACTCTCTCACACTCCCTCTCACACTCTGTCACACACTCTGTCACACACTCTCTCACACACACACTCTCTCACACACACACTCTCTCTCACACACACACTCTCTCACACACACACACTCTCTCACACTCCCTCTCACACTCTGTCACACACTCTCTCACACACACACTCTCTCACACACACACTCTCTCACACACACACTCTCTCACACTCCCTCTCACACTCTGTCACACTCTCTCACACACACTCTCTCACACACACACTCTCTCTCACACTCTCTCACACACACACTCTCTCACACACACTCTCTCTCACACAGTCCCCCACACACTCCCTCTCACACACTCCCTCCACACACTCTCTCACATAGTCTCCCACACACTCCCTCTCACACACACTCTCACACACACACTCTCTCACACACACACTCTCTCACACACTCCCTTCACAGACTCCCCAACACACTCCCTCTCACACACTCTCTCACACACTCTTTCTCACACACTCCCCCACACAATCCCTCACACACACTCTCTCACACACACTCCCTCTCACACACAGTCTCTCACACACTCTCTCACACACTCCCCCACACACTCTCTCACACACTCCCTCCACACACTCCCCCACACACTCTCTCACACACTCCCCCACACACTCTCTCACACACTCTCTTACACTCTGTCACACATTCTGTCACACTGTCACGCACTCTGTCACACACTCTGTCACACTCTCTCGCACACTGTCTCACACACACCCTCTCTCACACACTCTCTCTCACACACTCCCCCACACACTCTCTCACACACTACCCCACACATTCTCTTACACACTCCCCCACACAATCCCTCACACACTCTCTCTCACACACACTCTCTCACACACACACTCTCATACACACACACTCCCTTCACACACTCCCCCACACACTCCCACTCATACTCTCTCACACACTCTCTCTCACACACTCTGTCACACTCTGTCACACACTCTGTCACACTCTCTCACACACTCTCTCACACACTCCCTCCACGCACTCCCCCAACACAATCCCCCACACACAGTTTCACACACACACTGTCTCACACACTCCCTCCACACACTCCCCCACACACTCTCTCTCCCACACACTCCCCCACACACTCTCTCACACACTCCCCCACACAATCCCTCACACACACTCTCACACACACACTGTCTCACACACTCCCACCACACACTCCCCTACACGCTCTCTCACACAGTCTCACGCACTCTCTCACACACTCCCGCACACAATCTCCCACACACATTCTCCCACACACTCCCCCAAACACTCTCTCACACACTCCCCCACACAATCCCCCACACACAGTCTCACACACACACTGTCTCACACACTCCCTCCACACACTTCCCTACACGTTCTCTCACACAGTCTCACGCACTCTCTCACACACTCCCGCACACAATCACCCACACACATTCTCCCACACACTCCCCCAAACACTCTCTCACACACTCTCTCACACGCTCCCTCACACACTCCCCCACACACTCTCACATACTCTCTCACACACTCCCCCACACACTCCCCCGCACACTCCCCCACACACTCTCTCACACACTCTCTCACACACTCCCCCACACACTCTCACACACTCTCTCACACACTACCCCACACACTCCCCCACACACTCTCTCACACACTCTCACACACTCTCTCACACACTCCCCCACACACTCTCACACACACTCTCTCACACACTCTCTCACACAGTCCCCCACACAATCACTCACACACTCTCTCTCACACACACTCTCTCACACACACACTCTCATACACACACACTCCCTTCACACACTCCCCCACACACTCCCCCACACACTCTCTCACACACTCTCTATCACACACACACTCTCATACACACACACTCCCTTCACACACTCCCCCACACACTCCCTCTCACACTCTCTCACACACTCTCTCTCACACACTCTGTCACACTCTGTCACACACTCTGTTACACTCTCTCACACACTCTCTCACTCCCTCCACGCACTCCCCCACACAATCCCCCACACACAGTCTCACACACACACTGTCTCACACACTCCCTCCACACACTCCCCTACACGCTCTCTCTCACACTCCCCCACACAATCCCCCACAAACAGTCTCACACACACACTGTCTCACACACTCCCTCCACACACTCCCCTACACGTTCTCTCACACACTCCCCCACACAATCCTCACACACAGTCTCACACACACACTGTCTCACACACTCCCTCCACACTCTCCCCCACACACTCTCTCACAAACTCCCCCACACAATCCCCCGCACACTCCCCCACACACTCTCTCACACACTCTCTCACACACTCCCCCACACACTTTCACACACTCTCTCACACACTACCCCACACACTCCCCCACACACTCTCTCACACACTCTCACACACTCTCTCACACACTCCCCCACACACTCTCACACACACTCTCTCACACACTCTCTCACACACTCCCCCACACAATCCCTCACACACTCTCTCATACACACACACTCCCTTCACACACTCCCCCACACACTCCCCCACACACTCTCTCACACACTCTCTATCACACACACACTCTCATACACACACACTCCCTTCACACACTCCCCCACACACTCCCTCTCACACTCTCTCACACACTCTCTCTCACACACTCTGTCACACTCTGTCACACACTCTGTTACACTCTCTCACACACTCTCTCACACACTCCCTCCACGCACTCCCCCACACAATCCCCCACACACAGTCTCACACACACACTGTCTCACACACTCCCTCCACACACTCCCCTACACGCTCTCTCTCACACTCCCCCACACAATCCCCCACAAACAGTCTCACACACACACTGTCTCACACACTCCCTCCACACACTCCCCTACACGTTCTCTCACACACTCCCCCACACAATCCTCACACACAGTCTCACACACACACTGTCTCACACACACCCTCCACACTCTCCCCCACACACTCTCTCACAAACTCCCCCACACAATCCCCCGCACACTCCCCCACACACTCTCTCACACACTCTCTCACACACTCCCCCACACACTTTCACACACTCTCTCACACACTACCCCACACACTCCCCCACACACTCTCTCACACACTCTCACACACTCTCTCACACACTCCCCCACACACTCTCACACACACTCTCTCACACACTCTCTCACACACTCCCCCACACAATCCCTCACACACTCTCTCACACACTCTCTATCACACACACACTCTCATGCACACACACTCCCTTCACACACTCCCCCACACACTCCCCCACACACTCTCTCACACACTCTCTATCACACACACACTCTCATGCACACACACTCCCTTCACACACTCCCCCACACACTCCCTCTCACACTCTCTCACACACTCTCTCTCACACACTCTGTCACACTCTGTCACACACTCTGTTACACTCTCTCACACACTCTCTCACACACTCCCTCCACGCACTCCCCCACACAATCCCCCACAAACAGTCTCACACACACACTGTCTCACACACTCCCTCCACACTCTCCCCTACACGTTCTCTCACACACTCCCCCACACAATCCTCACACACAGTCTCACACACACACTGTCTCACACACTCCCTCCACACTCTCCCCCACACACTCTCTCACACACTCCCCCACACAATCCCCCACAAACAGTCTCACACACACACTTTCTCACACACTCCCTCCACACACTCCCCTACACGTTCTCTCACACAGTCTCACGCAGTCTCTCCCACACTCCCGCACACAATCCCCCACACACATTCTCCCACACACTCCCCCAAACACTCTCTCACATGCTCTCTCTCACACTCTCTCACACACTCTCTCACACGCTCCCTCACACACTCCCCCACACACTCTCACATACTCTCTCACACACTCCCCCACACACTACCCCGCACACTCCCCCACACACTCTCTCACACACTCCCCCACACACTCTCACACACTCTCTCACACACTCTCACACACTCTCTCACACACTCCCCCACACACTCTCTCACACACTCTCTCACACACTCTCTCACACACTCCCTCCACACACTCCCCCACACACTTTCTCACACACTCTCTCACACTCTCTCACATACTCTCTCACACTCCCCCACACACTCTCTCACACACTCTCTCACACACTCCCCCACACACTCTCTCACACACTCTCTCACATACTCCCCCACACACTCTCACACACTCCCCCACACACTCCCTCACACATTCTCTCACACACTCTCTCACACACTCCCTCCACACACTCCCTCCACACACTCCCCCACACACTTTCTCACACACTCTCTCACACACTCTCTTACACACTCGCCCACACAATCCCTCACACACACTCTCACACACACACTGTCTCACACACTCCCTCCACACACTCCCCTACACGCTCTCTCACACAGTCTCACGCACTCTCTCACACACTCCCGCACACAATCTCCCACACACATTCTCCCACACATTCCCCCAAACACTCTCTCACACACTCCCCCACACAATCCCCCACACAGAGTCTCACACACACACTGTCTCACACACTCCCTCCACACACTCCCCTACACGCTCTGTCACAAAGTCTCACGCACTGTCTCACACACTCCCGCACACAATCTCCCACACACTCCCCCAAACACACTCTCACACACTCTCTCTCACACTCTCTCACACACTCTCTCACACGCTCCCTTACACACTCCCCCACACACCCTCACATACTCTCTCACACACTCCCCCACACACTACCCCACACACTCCTCCACACACTCTCTCACACACTCTCACACACTCTCTCACACACTCCACCACACACTCCCTCACACATTCTCTCACACACACTCTCACATACTCCCTCCACACACTCCCCCACACACTTTCTCTCACACTCTCTCACACACTCTCTCACACACTCCCCCACACACTCTCTCACACTCTCTCTCACACACTCTCTCACAGACTCCCCCACACGCTCTCTCACACACTCCCTCCACACACTCACCACACACTCTCTCACACGCTCTCTCACACTCTCTCTCACACTCTATCTCTCACACGCTCCCTCTCTCATACACTCCCTCTCTCACATTATCTCACACATTCTCTCTCATACGCACTCTCACACACTCTCTCTCATACACACTCTCACAGACTCTCTCTCATACACTCTCTCTCACACACTCCCTCTCTCACATCATCTCACACACATTCTCTCTCACACAAACACTCTCACACACACTCTCACATACACTCTCGCACACTCCCCCACACATTCTCACACTCTCTCTCTCACACACTCCCTTTCTCATACATTCCCTCTCTCATATTATATAACACACATTGTCTCTCATACACACTCTCACACGCACTCTCTCTCACACACACTCTCTCACACACGCACACACTCTGACACCCTGACACTCTCTCTCACACACATTCTCTCTAACACACGCACACACTCTGACACACTCTCTCACACACTCTCTCTCTCACACACGCACACACTCTGACACACTCTCTCACCCACTCTCTCTCTCTCACACACCCTGTCTCTGACACATACTCTCTCACACACTCTCTCTCTCACACACTCTCTCTCACACATGTACTCTGTCTCGCACATGCGCTCTCTCTCACACACGTTCTCTCTCACACACACTCTCACGCACGCACACACTCTGACACACTGACACTCTCTCTCACACACATTCTCTCTCACACACACTCTCTCACACACTCTCTGTCCCAACACGCTCTCTCTCGCACATGCACTCTCTCTCGCACACACCTATGCTCTCGGGCACATTCTGTTGCAGGGACTCTCTTGTGGACTTGCTCACTCACACTCACATGCAGAGAGGTATGCACAAACACAGTCATAGAGGCTGACTCGAGCGCGTACAGACATCCTCACTGAAGTAGCCCTTTGCTGACCTTACAGCGTGTAATTTGGCAGCAAGTGAATCTCACTCTCTGACCCAGCGTTTGTTTTCCATCCCTTACGGAGAGAGGCAATGTTGAGCTGCTGCCTTGATCTGTGGCAGGGTGGAGGGAGCTGGGGTTATCGAGGGCTGGTGCTCTGGAGGGTGAAGGTAGGTAGATGTTGGTGGGGCAGGTATGCAGGGGCAGCTAATGCAGGGAGAGCTGCCCCAGGCTGCTGTGTAATCCAGCTGCATCCATGTACAGGATGGCAGCTGCCATTGGGAACTGGGCACTGCCCCATCAGGGTGAGCACACCCCGCCCCCACCCACCCCCTGCCACCGCTCTCCATTGCCCTGTCCTCATGTCTGAAGGCCTGGAGTCAGGGGGAATGGAGAACTTGCTGCGTAATGCAGGGTGCCCCCTCCTCACATGGAAGCAGGATTGTGCCAGGCTGGAGGAGGAGCCACACAGAAGCTACACAAATCCTACCCCCACCTGGACCTACCTGTTCTCTCCGGAGGGTCAGGCTGAGGGACTCTTGCCTCAGCATCGCAGGGTGGCCCAGGCACAGGGTCAAACCCCCAAGTCCCGTAGGCGCTATCCGTTTCAGCTGTGGTACCGGGGGGGACACTCAGAGATGTGAGAGGGAGAGAAAGCGAAAAATGTCCTTTCGGTGTCACAGGTGGCCTTGTGAACTCTTACACTGGTGCGAATGTGTGTGGTTTTATTCCAGCTCTTATTGGCATCTCTGCATCACCACCCCCCCCCCCCCCCCACCACCCACCCCTCTCCCCCACCCACCCATGATGTCAAATTTCATGTGGGCACAGCAAGGACCCTGGAAGGGTGTATATAGGACAATGGATTCAGCTGGCACCTCCCCAGGCCTCTGTGCGAAAACTTGCTGGCATTAAATGAAGCAACATCTGGGGCAGGGTGCAGGTCAGCATGGAGGGAGCAAATGCATCCTGATTGCCAGGAAGCTCACAGTTTGCGTCCTGCATAGTGCATTGGTCTGTGTGTCATAGTTTTGCCCTTTCTTGGGCCTCACGTTGGTGGGTCTTTCAGACCCTCCCCCCACAGTATCAGAGACACTAATACTGCCCACTCTGGGCGTTGTCATGGCTATTTTCTTTCCCAAGGTGAAGTTTTCATTTCCATCATGATGAAACACAACAGTGATCTCACTTTGGGCAATTGACTCCAGCGTGCAGCTCCATGTGATACTGAGGCCTAAGCACCCAGATCTGCCTCCTGATAGCCCTTCCTATGAATACCCTAGGCTTCTCACTTCCTCCAGGTATCCATCAATCCATTCACATGAGCCTGCACTTGCCCGCCTTTCCCTTATCCTGTATATGAGGTGACCATGACAGGACTAGTCAGATACTGACACCAGGTTGCTCCTGGTCATGGCTGAACTTGGTTCTCGCATTATCCTGTGCTCATCTAATCCACAACACGTCCCACCCTTATAAAAATACTTCCTTCACAACTGTCATCCCTGTTCTTCCCAGTCTGCAACCCATAATCCCCATAAATAGGTTCTCAAGTCTCTTCCAATAGCAGGAGCCCTTCTTTGTCCCCTGCTCTCCCATCTCCTTTCCATTTAGTTTCTGTACATGGATCTGACAAGTAACTGTGGCCCACTCCCTTGGCTGATCTACTTGCTTTGCACAAGGCGAGAGGCACCTGACTGTAACTCCTAATCCTGGCCCTTTGCAGGGCCAAATGGTCTGAGGGCACAAAGGGAAGTCTTCACAGAGAGAAGGTCAGAGATTAAAATGGTTTGGGCACGACCACAGTCGCTTCACTTTATTGTGTTTTGTCAAAGTTGGCAGGTGCCAATGCGTTGGTGTGTGCTGGAGCAGTCCCCTTCTCCCAACGCAATGTGACTGGGCCATGTCGTTCGAGGTGTGCATCAGCTCCATGTCTGACATTCCACCATGGGGTTGTTCTTCTTCTGTAACCTGTACCGACAATTTTCCCTCTCAAACACCGCGACGCAGTCATCTGGGTACCCCTCCGGCATGAAATAACTGGACGCACAGCAGAAAAGGAAAGGCAGAATTAGACCATCGCAGGACATCAGTGCAGCTGGAGGCCATTCGGCCCATCCAGTCTGCTCCACCATTCAGTCAGATTGTAGCATTTCTGATCATCCCCAACTCCACAGTCCTGCCCTTTCCCCATAACTCTTGATTCCACTCCCTGATTAAAAATCAGTCTTTCCCAGCTGTGAACACACCCAGTGATCCGGCCTCGACAGCCCTCTGAGGTACACATTCCCACTGATTCACTCCCCTCTGAGAGAGAAAATTCCTCCTTATCTCAGAGTCAGGTGTCACCCATGTCGCACAGAGATTACACCCTCTGGCCCCAGATCCTCCCCAACAGGGAAACACCCTCCCTGAATCTCCCCTGTCAATCCCCCCCTCAGAATCTTGTCTGTTTCTATAAGGTCCCCTCTCATTCCTCTAAACCCCGACCTACTCAACCCGTCCTCATTAGACAGTCCTTCCATCCTCGGGACCAGCTGAGCGAACCTTCTCTGGACTGCCTTCCAACACTTGCTGATCTTTCCTTCGATGAGGGTCCCAAAAGCTATTCACAGGATCCCAGCTGGGGTCTGACTAGTGCCTTGGACAGGTATAGCAACACCTCCCTGTTTCTGTCCTCCAATCCCTTTGGAATAAAGGCCGGCAGGCCGTTTGCCTTCCCTGTTAGCCACTGAATTTGGCCACAAGTGGTACCAGGCATGTTTCTATGAACAGGGTTTCCTGTCACCCTGGCACATTGATGGACATCCATTCGGAATACTTTCTCCTTGATCTCCCATTCCCCTTCCTCCACGATGCCCACTTGCTTCCTGAGTAAAGCCACAGAGAGTGGGAGAAAGCATTGTTGGTCTCAGAGCCTTGGGTAAGAGCTTGAGGCAGGTAGTTTCTGATCCCAGGGAGAATCCTGGTGGTTTCTGGTGCTTGGGAGGATCCTGGTAGATCCCTGCTCTCGGACTGCCCTGTGCTAGCCCTTCCCGGATCCAGTCGGGACTGGAGAAGACCCCTCCCCTTGGTTGTCCAGGATTGGTCCTGTTTTCATGGAAAAGGCCCTTTGGCCCATCAATGTAACTACCACAATCCTAGACAGCAGCTCACCATCAGCCAGAGGGAAATTGAATGGGGAAATGGATTGTCTTTTTGGAAGTCAGGTGTGCACAATATTGAACTTTTTTCAAGGGGGAGTTAGATCTAGTCTTTAGGGCTGAAGGTGTCAAAAGGATAACAGGGAGAAACGAGGGGAGCGGATGTTGGATGATCAGCCATGATCATATTGAACGGCTGGTTGGGCCGAATGGCCTTGCCCTGCTCCTGGTTGCTGTGTTTCTGTGTCCAGCTCCAGAAGAGCCTGTGCACTGAGCCAAGTGCCTGGCTCCCCTGACTCTGACTCTGCTCCAGTAAATTGTCCTCTGTGTCAGAGGAACGAGGGCCCAGTGCTGGGCAGCTGTGCCACCTGTAGCCGAGCAGCTTGTCCTCCGACTGGTGCTGTACCGCAGGAGCATGAGGAGAACAGGAAAGATGCTCACACCTACCTGTTTCGGCAGGCCACGACAGTGCGGAGGCACTGACAGATTTGGCAGTCAGAATTCCTCCACTTGAAGCCTAAGTCGTGCATTGTCCTATCAGTGTAATCCACACAGCGACCTAAAGCCAGAGCAAACTCACTTCAGACATTTCCAGAGGCTGAGAAACCTTCAGTGAGAAATGTTAGTGTTGTACCTTAAGCTGTGTATGTCTGTATATATTAGCAAGCTGTGTACCTGGTTAGAGATAGTAGAAACTACAGATACTGAAGAATCTGAGATAACAAGGTGTAGAGCAGATTCCTGCTCCTCTGATGCTGCTTGGCCTGCTGTGTTCATCCAGCTCTACACCTTGTTACCTCTGTGTACATGGTTAGTCTGCTCCTATCGGCAGCTCTCTCTCTCTCTCTCTTTGTACATCAGTGTGCTATACCATTTTCAGTGCAATGTATGTGCCTTTAGAAATCCTCAGTCAACCTTTGATTGAGGGGCTAGTCTTCTGAGAACACCACTTTGAGATTGCTTTCAACACAACCCATTCATCGTTCCCATTATCACCAATCAAGCTTCTCTGTTCTGAGGAAGGGTCACTGGACCTGAAACGTCAACACTGCTTTCTCTCCACAGATGCTGCCAGACCTACTGCGTTTCTCCAGCACTTTCTGTCATTGTTTCAGACCCTGAGCCACCGGCAGGTCTTTGATTTTGTTTAGAGAGCCTCTCTTTTTCCCCAGCTTCAAGTCAACTATCCCATGGTCTCTATCTCCTGTTCTCTCTCTCTCTCTCTCTCTCTCTCTCTCTCTCTCTCTCTCTATCTCTGCATTCTCTCTGTCTGCCTGTCTGTCTGTCTGTCTCTCTTGCACTCTCTTACTCTCTCCCTTGCTCTCTCTCTCTCTCTCTCTCTCTCTCTCTCTCTCTCTCTCCAACCCTCTCTGTCTGGGCTCCTTCTCTTTCTCTCTCTCTGGACTCTGTATGTATGCCTGTCTGTCTGTCTCTCTCTCTTTGTCTAAGCTCGCTCCCTTGCTCTCCCTCTCTCTTTCTCTCTCTCTTTCTTTCTCTTTCTCTTTCTCTATCTGGGCTCTCTCTTTTTCTCTCTGTCTCTCTTTCAGGGCTCTCCCTCTGACTCTGGGTTCTGTCTGTCTGTCTCTCTCTCCCTCACATGCTCTCTCTCTCTCTCTGTCTATTTCTCTTTGTCTGTCTATCTGTCTTTCTCTCTCTCTCTGCCTCTGGGCTGTCTGTCTGTCTGTCTCTCTCTCCAGGGTGCTCTCTCTCAAATGATCTGTTCACTTCTTGCTTCCTCCCCACGTGCAACATCATCACAAATACAATCGTCCATTCTGAGGAAGGGTCGCTGGACTAGAAACTGTGTCTCCCCCTTCACAGGCACTGCCAGAACCTGCTGAGTTTCTCCAGCAATCCCTGTTTGTGTGTCTTCTCCAATGGGGAGCGACTGGAGCCAATGGTCAGTTCCCTCATCACTGTCCCCACCAATCTGTTCCCAGCTTGCTTTGATTCCCCCCACCACCCCCAATTACTGCCAACATCTCCTCCCAAAACCCTGTCACCACCCTCACAGACATACACAGGGTTTCTCTGCACCCTGCCTCTGCTTCACCACTTCCCTGTGTGCATGCATGTGTTGGCGGTGATGGTGGGTGGAGGGATTTCCACATTGTCACACTCTCTGGGTGGAGCGGTTTCTCTGGCATGGCCTCTTGAATTGATGAGTCTCCCTGATAATCTGTTGATGGTCTGTCTCACATCTCTGTCCCTAGTCCCTGCAGGGTCCCTGCTATGGTTGTGTTAGCTGGTGACCAGAATCTGACCTGCTTGAGTCCTTTCCCCCTGCCGTCCTTCCTCTCTGTCCCAAGCTGATCCTTCTCTGGTGCAGTTCTTGTCCTCCTGCAATGTGGGGAACTGGGCCCGGCTGGTCCAACCCAGCTGCCCAGAGACCATGAAGCTTGAGGCAGGACAGAGCTGGCTCACTGACAGAGGTGTGAGGAAGCGCTGGACCATAACCCCTCCCTCCCCTCCATTCCCAACCCCTGATGGCCACCTACCAGAGCTTTTGGAATAAATGATGAGAGCAGAATCCAACAGCGGGAAGACAGTGACAAACCAGACCATACGTATGAGGAGTCCCTGAAGGAAAGGACCGAAATGTGAACAAGACTCAGTCAGGTCATGTCTGCACACTGAGCCAGAGATATACTGCACACCCATTGGCCAGATCCTGGGCTGCTTCCCCTTTCTGTCCAGATCCCTTTTCTCATGAACAGGGACCTGCGAATGACACTGTGTGTCACTGGGAAGTTTCAATCCCTGAAATCTGGCTGAAGCTTCTCTGCTCGCCCTCGTCAGGAAAGGTGTCATCTTTCCAGCAACCATTTCTCCCGTGGGACGGTGGCAGGATGCTACATGGGAAATGGACAGAGAGAGTCGCTGGGAACTGTCGGCTCCGGGGGTAGATTAGCGAAGGGTGCAAGCCTTTTAATCAAGGATGTGCCCCTGGGTATGGCTGAGCCGTATGACCTCGAAGTGAAGACATTTCAAAGGGACCGCAATGCAGTTCATACATCACGGGATAGTGCCGCTTTAAGAGAGAACCTATTCCTGAGGACCTTACTGGGTCTCAAGAAGCTGACAGGATCAACCTTTGCTCTCAGTGGGTCCAAACAAATTTGGGAAGTAGCGATTCTGCCACGAAATGAAGGCAAAATGCAGCTCCCTACCATTGGCACTTCTCCTGCTGTCTCGCTTGATCCCTGCTCAGTCAGTCAGGAAGGGGCAGTGTGACTGGGCATGGCTCCTGCGCTCTCAGCTTTATCCTCCCAGTTTCCCCGAGGTGGGGAAGCCTGACATACGCACACAGCAGGGGCTGGCTGATTGGTGGAGAGCTGTGGTTGTAGGGAAGGAGTTGGCAAGAGGATGCATTTCGTGCAGCGTTGCCTCCTGCTGGAGCTGCCCATGTGGGCGAGTGGCACTCGGTCAGAAGCAGCCTTCGGGGCCAGAGATGAACTCAGCCGTGGTGACCCCACCCCCACCACCAGCCACACCACTCCCTGCAGTTCCTGTTCGGAACTTGGCACGCGTGGCAACCTCACTCACTCAAGCTGCACATGTTCGGAAAGTAGTGGTGTTTTTCTCCCCCCTTTGTGGGTGCTCAGTGAGCCAGCACAGAAAGGGGGAACTGAGACTGAAGCAGACGCTGCTCAGATGGGGAAGCTGGGCAGCTGTGAGAGCAAAGTATTAGCTCCTGCGTCGGCCCTGATGAATGGGCTGTGATGTTTGGAGTCAGTGCCTGGAGCAAGAGCAGGAACCTGTTTCACTGTGTTTCTGCATCAGTGACCTTCAGCTGGCACGATAAGGGAAGAGAGTTTAACGAAAACACAAGGCGCTGCAGGAACTGGGGAGAGAGAGAGAGAGAGAGAGAGAGAGAGACAGAAACTAGAACTGGTAGTGGTTCAGCAAAGGTCATGTTTATGCTGAGGACAAGGGAAGGGGGAAAGGAAGTGAGCAGATACCAGAGGGGAACAAACAGTAAGGCAGAGAAATGACAGTTGACCTCAGGTGGAACAAAATCTTCTAAAGGGGACAATGTGAAGGTGGGAAAGAGCTGACCATGCTGAAAGGGGGGTCTTCCAGGATACCGAGAAGGTGTCCAGGTCCGAAAACTGACCTGTACCAGAAACTGCAGTGAAGATTTGGGTGAGGATGATGATCTCTAGATGAACGGTTTAACCAGCATTCCCCGCAATGTTGCCCGGACACCTCCTCACAGACACTGGGGAAAGGAAGCGAACAGGATCCATGTTCAGTCTCATCAGGCAAGGCTGGGCTGATTCGCTGGCCCTCCCTGGCGACATTTTGGCCTTACGGTTAGTGGGTTCGATTCCCCATTTCCCAGACCTGGTGCGGCACTGTCGGGAATGCTGCCTCCCAGGGCACAGGGTAGAATGAGGCCTTGCCTGTTCTTTCAGTGAACCTGGCAGTGAATCCAAGTCACTGAAGGTAAACATACAGGTGCCCCCAGGCAGTAAAAAAGGCAAATGGTACGTTGGCTTTCATTGCGAGAGGTTTCGAGTACAGGAGCAGGGATGTGTTGATGCTGTTATACAGGGCTTTGGTGAATATCATGTGCAGTTTGGGTCTCCTTTCCTGAGGAAGGATGTTCTTACTCTCACAGGAATGCAGCGAAGGTTTACCAGGCTGATTCCGGGGATGATGGGTCTGATGTATGAGAGAGATTGACTAGTTTGGGATTGTTTTCCCTAGAGTTCAGACAAATGAGGACAGATCTCATAGAGACTTATAAAATTCTAACAGGACTGGACAGGGTAGATGCAGGGAGGGTGTTCCTGATGGTGGGTGTGTCCAGAACCGGGGTCACAGTCTGAGGATTCGGGATAGACTGTTTAGGATGGAGATGGGGACACATGTCTTCATTCCCACAGGAAGTGGTTGATGCCAAAATGTATTCAAGAGGCAGTTAGATATAGCACTTGGGGCGAATGGGATCAAAGATTATGGGGAGAAAGCAGGATTAGGCTATTGAGTTGGACAGTCAGCCACGATCGTGAAGAATGGCAGAACAGGCTCGAAGGGCTGAATGGACTCCTCCTGCTCCTATCTTCTGTGTTTTTAAGAATCCACATTTAATTGTGCAAACTAGACAGTATGGGCAAGTTGGGTCGAATGGCCTGTTTCCATGCTGTAGACCTCTATGACTCTGTGAAGATCTTCCTCCATTGTGAGATACAGTCAGAACAGATTCGAAACCTTAACTCTGCCTTCTCTTTCCACAGACGCTGCGAGACCAGCTGCGTTTCTTCAGCAATTGCCTGGGTTTGGTTCCAATCTCCCTGCTGCCCTGAGGAATATTGAGCCAACATCAGCTCTGATAGCTGTTCCTGCACTTTCCTCAGTGCTGCATTTATTACATTACAAACGTGGCTACATTTCAAACATCTCAGTGCTTGCTGAGCACTTTGGGAATCATGAAACACCTTGAAACAAGAGCCAACAGAAACCCCTGACAGGGCCGAATGGCCTCCTACGTCTGCCTCTTCTCGTCATTGCAGCAGGAAATGGTTAATGCTGAGACATTGACTGTTTTCAAGAGTTATCCAGCTCTCGCGGCTGAAGGGATTAAAGTGTCTGGGGAGAAAGTGGGAACAGGGTGATGAGATGGATGATCCGCCGGCACCGTATTAACTTGCAGAGCAGGCTTGAAGGGCCGAATGGCCGACTCCAGCTCCTGTTGGCTCTGTCTCTGTGCCCAAGTTGTTGTGCCCTGGATGTGATCCATGAGCTGGATGCGAACCAGAGGAGAAAACTGAAGGCATTGTAAATGGAAGTGAGTAAAGAATTTGCAGGGCCATGAGGGGAGAGATGGATGAGTACTAAAGTAGGAACTGAGAAAGAAGCATGAGAGGCAGCTCCTCCTGTACTGTGCACACACAGATTTCCGGAAAATGCAAATGATTGAGGGGAAAACGGACGCTTTCCTAAAATGGAATATTTGGATCAGAAAGCTGCCTCTGAGTGAGGAGAGGTCGCTGAATACAAATCTGAGCTGAATTCACTGCAACCAGAGGAGCTCCCTCTGGAGATGTTCATTTTTAGCCAGGCTTCTTGATCAGCTGAAAGAACCACGGATGCTGTAAATCAGGAACAAAAACTGAAGTTGCTGGAAAAGCCCAGCAGTTCTGGCAGCATCTGTGAAGGGAAAAACAGAGTTAACGTTTCGGGACTTCCTCGGAACCGATGGTGGCTGGGAAAATGTCAGTTTACATGCAGAAAAACGGGGAGGGGTGAGGAGTGGGGAGTAAATGATAGGATAGAGCCTCAGGAGCCATAGAAATTGATGCTTTCCCAGCCACCACCAATTCTGAGGAAGGGCCACCAGACCCGAAATGTTAACTCTTGATTTTTTTTCCTTCACAGATGCTGCCAGACCTGTTGAGCTTTCGCAGCACTTTCGCTTTTGTTCTTGAACAGCCTGCTTTCTGGGTCAGCTTTGGGTTATACGAGATGTTACAGAAAGGCCAGTGTGGCTTACTTCTCAGTGTAGTCTCTGTGAGGAGATGGAAGCCTTCTGTGTTGCCTGGCTCTGAAAGGAGTACGTTCCACGCTCCCTGAGACTCAGGCTCTCAGTTTCTGACAAGCTGCCTGAGAGTCGTAGTGTCGTACATCACAGAAACGTACCTTTCGACCCAACCTGTCCAGAACAACTATAGCCCCCATCCCACCTGCCTGCACTCATCCCACATCCATCCAAACATTTCTTATTTATGTACTTATCCAAATGTTTATTAAAATATTGTAACTGTCCTGCATCTGTTGCTGGTCCTCAGTGTCTATCATCGTCTCTTTCTCTCTGGTTAGTTTTCCAAAGTAACATCTCTGGAGTTGGCAGACTTGCTTTAAGAAAGATTGAGGGTGTGATTCCCCCATCCCTTGCATCCTGTTCACACCGGGCTCCAGCTCTTGCTCCTCTTGACCCTCATCAGTTAAGTGTCCCTCGCATCATCCTCAGGTCTCCACACTGCACTCCCCCAAATGTCCCCATACTTTGTCCAGAATGACAAGTTTAGATCCTACTCCAACACTGAGGCAGCGCATTGCAATTCAAAGGAAGCGAGAGGGATTTTGTTTTGACCCTATTTCCTGCTTGGTCACATTTCTTGGATATTCAAGTGGGAACAAAGGACCATGGATGCTGGAAATCAGAAATCAAAATGGAAAGTTACAGAAGTGCTCAGCATTTCAGTATCAGCAGTGACAGGGTGTGAGAAAGACTTCATCTTGCAGGTCAGTGACACTGATGATGAAGTCAAGAGGGGTTTGAATTGAAACCTTCAAGGACAGAGGCTTGAGAAGAATGAGTGAAGAGCACAGAGGTTGGAGGTGATTGGTGCATGTTGTGCAATTTCTTATGAAGATGCTGGGGACATCTGGGGGCTGGGTGGTGCCTCTACAGGTGGGAGGACTCCATTGCAGGGCCAGGGAACACAGGTTCTCCTTGAGGACCAAGTGAAAGTACAGGGAGGGGAGGAAGACCTTCTGAGTCCCAATGAATGACACAGCAGACACTACCTCACTGCCACCACTTTCTCACTTTCTCATGACCTTATCCTCCTCTGTGTGTGCACGAGTCTCTGTCTGATCACAAATACAACAGGGCAAGGATGGAAGGTACCTATCCTCTCCCTCCATGATATTCCCATGGACCGAGGGGTGAAGGGAACAGTTCCTGTGCCATCTCCAGGCAGTGGGTAATCGGTAGTTCCCAGCCATGCTCTATCTTTCCAGGTACGAACACATTGCTATTGCAGTGTGAGCATTAGTGGGCTCCAGCCACGACCCCATCTGTAATGGTCAGTGTTGTTTG
This sequence comes from Stegostoma tigrinum, assembly GCF_030684315.1. NCBI lineage: Eukaryota > Metazoa > Chordata > Chondrichthyes > Orectolobiformes > Stegostomatidae > Stegostoma > Stegostoma tigrinum. The sequence continues at coordinate 5,735,365 of NC_081393.1, read as the reverse complement.
GGGAAAGGAGTTGGACTGCACAAAATCAGTTAATGCCCAGGGCTCACCAGGAAGGCTGTGCCCCACCTCCACTGTCTGGGCTAGCTGGGTACAATGGTCTATTACTCCTTACCTCACACAGGCTTGCAGCCCTCACCTTCATCGAATGGAGCACTGACCAGTCCCAGTCCGAGGGTTGGTGCGTCCGCGTTTGTTTCCATTGCAACATGATGGAAGGTACTCACCCTCTCTGCGTCTCCCCACACCCCCCCAATATAACCGTCCTCACCCCCACCACCTCCCCAACCCCATAGACTTCACA
>NC_081393.1:5725064-5730064 GCF_030684315.1 Stegostoma tigrinum | reverse complement strand
GCTGTAGACACCCACAATGCCCTGAGGGAGGCAATTCCAGGATATTGACTTGACCCAGTGACAGTGAAGGGGCGGCGATATATTTCCAAGTCAAGGTGTTGGAGGGTTGGTGTTCCCATGTAGCTGCTGCCTTTGTCAGAGTCATACAGCAAAGAAACTGGCCCTTCAGTCCAACTTATTCAGACATCCCAATCTGAGCCAGTCCCATTTGCCAGCATTTGGCCCATATCCCTCCAACCCCTTCCTATTCATGTACCCATCCAGATGCCTTTTAAATGCTGTAATTGTACCAGCCTCCACCACTTCCTCCAGCAGCTCATTCTGTACACACACCACCCTCTGTGTGAAAAAGTCGCCCCTCAGGTCCTATTTAAATCTTGCCCCTCTCACCTTTAACCTATGCCCTCTAGTTTTGGACCCCCCCCCCCAGCCTTGGAAGAAAGACCTTAGCTATTCACCCTATCCATGCCCCTTGTGATTTTATAGACTTCTACGTCTTTCTGGATGGAAGTGCTCATGGGATTAGAAGGTGCTGTCTGAGAATTTTTGGCGAATTTCTCCAGTACATCTTGTAGATAGTACACACTGCTGTTACTGAGTGTCAGCGGTGGAGGGAGTGGATGCTTGTGGATGCCATGCAGGCTGCTTTATCCTGGATGGTGTCGAGGTTCCTGAGTGTTGTTGGGGCTGCCCCCATCCAGGGCGAGTGGGGAGTATTCCCTCTCACTTCTGACTTGTGCCTTGTAGATGGTAAGGCAGGCTTTGGGGAGTCAGGACGTGAGTTACTCACTGTAGGGTTCCTGGTCATTGACCTGCTGTTGTAGCCCCTATGTTTATGTGGTGAGTCCAGTTCAGTCTCTGCTCAATGGTTAAGCAGCACCCCCCACCCCATCACAAAGGTGATAGTGAGGGATTCAGCGATGGTAATGCTTTTCAATGTGCAAAGCCTGACAGTCAACTTCTCTCTTGTTGGTCACTTCAGTGTCATTCAGAAACATCCAGGCGATGAGGGGGAAGGTGGAACATTTCAGAATCAATGCCGAGATCTCCAGATCAGCCTGAGCTGTTAAAATCACTTGAAGGCAACAGATTCAGTCCTGGGCCACTGTCTTACAGGGTTAGTCCCAGCAGGAGGGGCTGAATAGTCTCCGCATGCCTCTGGTTTGAAACAGTGTGATTAGAAAACCAGGGCGTCTGTGTTGACATGTTTCATGGGCCACTCCACAATCTTCTATCTTCTTAGGTCAAAAGACCATTAGATTTCCATAAGACCACAAGACATTGGAGCAGAACTTAGGCCATTCGGCCCATCGAGTCTGATCCGCCATTCAATCATGGCTGATAAGTTCCTCAACACCATTCTCCCATTTTCTCTCCATAACCTTTGATCTCTTGATAGTCAGGAACCTATCTATCTCAGTCTTAAATGGATTTTTGGAAGATGAACTAACCTTTGTTGATTGTACTGATGTCAAACTGGTCTCATGCTGTCTTTCTCATCCTCTCTCATTCTCACCCTGTCTCGTAACCTCTGTTTCCGTTCTCTCTCTGTGTTCTCTCATTTTTCTTTTTCTTGCTCAATCACTTTTCCACATCTTGCTCACTGTCCCTCCCACCTCCCATCCTGCCCACGCTCTTGCCTTTCCTCCCAGCCTTTAGCCCTCGCTTTCCTGACCCCTCGCTGTCTTGCCCTCCCTCAGTCTCTTATATCGGTTGCTCATTGTCTCTTATTTTCTTGTTTCCCTTGGCTTTCTCTTTTCCCATTCTCTCTCCCCCTCTCCCTCTCCCTCTCTCCCTCTCCCTCTCCCTCCCACCTACTAATACCAAGTGTGCAGCAATAAACATGTATTGGATCTACTTTAAAGAGATAATGGGAACTGCAGATGCTGGAGAATCCGAGGTAACAGAGTGTGGGGCTGGATGAACACAGCAGGCCCAGCAGCATCTCAGGAGCAGGAAAGCTTGGCCTGCTGTGTTCCTACAGCTCTACACTCTGTTGTCATGGACAGCCTTTAAGCCTGGTGCTGATGAATGTGCCTCTGAATGACTCCTGTGTAGGTCCTGGATGAATTGGGATAGGTTCGGTGGCACAGCATTGCTGCCTCACAGCATCAGGGACACGGGTTCAATTCTAGCCTCAGATGTGTGGGTTTTCTCCGGGTGCTCCGATTTCCACCCACGGTCCAAACATGTGCGGGTCAGTTGATAGCGGATAGGTCATGCTAAGTGCTCAAGATAGGTGCGTCAGCCATGGGAAATGTGGGGTGGCAGGGGATAGGATGGGGTGTGGGGTGGTGGTAGATCTGGGTGGGATGCTCTTCCGTGAGCTTGAGGAGAGTGCACTGTGAGTCTCGGGCAGGGTGTCGTGATACCCCAGTAGGAGAAGTTTCAGTGTGGCTCAGTGGCAGGATAGAGCTGGCAGATGGGAATGCCAGTGGGAAGTGAGTGTGTTCACTGAAGTTTCGGATGAGCCAAGAGAAGGCGTTATTTTGCTGTGGGGCCCTGAGAGTGCAGAGAGAACCACTGGCCAGCGGTCGGCACTCCATTTGGAACAGGATGAAATGAGGATGTGAGAGGGGGTTCCACGGGGGAGGGCTGTCAGAGATTGCAGCGTCCGATCTGCCCCTGTCGCAGCTCGCTCTCCCAGAGAGTGGATCGGAAAAGTTAACTCTGATTTCTCCCCGCAGGCGCCGAGCTTTCCCAGCAATTTCCGACTGAAGATTTACACCTCTTTCGGTGTTGTTGCTCGGAAATGGGTCACGGTTTATGTTCCCCCGTTTTTTAACTGCGGGCCTTTCCTGTCGCGCTGAGCGCCGGCGATGGGCAGCTCTCCCCTCGGGAACTGTGCCGTGTCCGTGATGTTACCGGGGGCTGCAGCTTGAGTTGCGGGGGTGGAAGGCGGAGCGTGGCAATTCTGACCGAGCTGGCCTCTCAGCGGCGGTTTAAGAGGGTGGGTGGTGGTCTGGGAGCTCTGGTTAAAGCTCAGGGATAGTGATAAGGGCCTGGGGTCTCCCACGGCCAGATGGTCGTCGGAGGTGAAGCCCCCTGAGGTATCAGCGAGCAAAATCCAGGGCGTGAGTGTGCAGCGGAGGGGCTGCCTGCTCAATGAGAACCTCCGGCAGGATCTGTCACTGCTACAGAACACACGGCGTAGTGTCGAAGGGAGCGGGCAGGAATTCTAACCCCCCCCCTCCCCTCACCAACACCAGCAGGAAGGGATTGCCAGAGGGCACGCTGTCGGTGTGCCTGGCATACACCTCGCCACTGAACTCCGTCTTGTCTTGTCTCCCCAACGCAGGGCCAGCTAGCGATGACTCTCTCGGCTATGATGGAGGATCCTGTGCCAATCGGAGAAGATAAGTACATTCCCAAGTGAGTGGTACGCGGCCCTTTAAAGCAGCGTGAGGCCATTCAGCGCCCCCCCACCTCGAGCCTCCCTCACCATCTTACCTGCCTGCCTCCTCCCCAAACTCTTCCACCCACCCTTCCCCAACCACATCAGCCCAACATCCTGTCCCATCAGATTGGACCACCTTTGACCCTCGCTGCTTTCTGAGGTCTGACCCCTCGCCAACCACCCCGCCACCCCAACCCCCGCCCAAGAAAGATGCCCATGTCCCTGAGAGCAGCCCTGATAGACAGGGCGCCCTGTCCCTCAGCACATTTTAGTTCCCAGTAAGACCCACCAATCGCCCCTGAATATAGGCCCATGTGGGAACACCACTCTCCCCACCGCCCCCCCCCTTCCAGGGACGCGCACCCCCCCAAAACCACATCCTCAGCTCGACCCTTCCTCTTGGTAAAGCTCGAAAATCCCAATGCTGCCGTTCCCTCTCTCGTGGTGATCCAGTGGGACTGGTCAGGGGTTAGGGAATCTCATGGATCGATATGGGCAGGATGGGGAGATTCCGATCGGGCGGGCACACTGGGCCGGGTGACTACCTGCGGACTGGGTGGGTTTTAGGAAGCACAGACAGATGCTGGAGTGGGCACACCGGGCTGGGTGACTACGTGCAGAGTGGGTGGGTTTTAGGAAGCACAGACAGATGCTGGAGTGGGCACACCGGGCTGGGTGACTACGTGCAGAGTGGGTGGGTTTTAGGAAGCACAGACAGATGCTGGAGTGGGCACACCGGGCTGGGTGACTACCTGCAGAGTGGGTGGGTTTTAGGCAGCACAGACAGATGCTGGAGTGGGCACACCGGGCTGGGTGACTACCTGCGGAGTGGGTGGGTTTTAGGAAGCACAGACAGATGCTGGGGTGTTCGAACAGATACACTGACCTCAGCGCACTCACCCCACTTTCCCATAGTGTTGATGTATTTCCAAGGCTGGTCCATGTCGCTGTTAGACTTATATTTCTACCTTTGCCAGCCTCGCCCTGTCCCCCGCTGTGCACACCACAGCCTCCCACCCCAGCACCCTCTGAATTTGGCACGGTCATTGGGGCACAGCGTTGGAGAGGGATGATTTTGATAAAGTTCTCTGAAAGGGTTGTGTTGGTTCGAGGCGGGCAGGGATGTGGGAGAATCCACATGGAAGGCTGAATGGCTTCTGGAGCTTCGATCATCTGGATGTTGTGCAGGCGCAGGGTCGAACTGGGGAGTGATGTCCCTCGTAGCCGAATAGTCCAGGGAGAATTCCTGGCCCCTGAAGGGCGCTTCACAAAGGCAAGCCAGAAGCAGAACCGTGCAGCGAGGAGAGGTTGCTCGGGAAGGGAGGGTCTTCTCAGGAAGAAAGAGATTTGTGGAGTTTGTGGGAGGGAGGGAGGGGGGAGCTCATGCCACCTGTGAGACCACCCGAGTCGGTCAGGCTCAGGGATCCCGAAACAAATGCAGCTCTGCCTTTGCGTGAGTGGAAGGAGTTACTTGGCTTTTGTTTGCTCCTGACTCATGACTGTGAATCGCCCCGTCACATGAGCTGTGGGATGGCAAAGCCAAGCGCACTCAGCAAACGGATCCAGCCGTTTCACAGCGGCCCTTGTCTGATTCCAGGTCCCA
>NC_081393.1:5555064-5692564 GCF_030684315.1 Stegostoma tigrinum | reverse complement strand
CTCCTGTCTGAAGAGCAACCTTCTTCCACCCTCTGTTTCCAACCATCAGGCTAATTCTGTAGCCAGTTGGCTGGCTCTCCATGGATCCCATGTGATCTAACTTTACTAACCAGTCCACCACACACAACCTTGATGGAAGTCTTGCTGAAGTCCATATAGATAATATCCACCACTCTACCTTCTATTTTCTTGATCACCTGCCCAAAAATACTCGAACAAGTTGATGAGACATGATTTCCCACGCGCAAAGCCATGCTGACTATCCCTAACCAGTCCTTCCCTTTCCAAACACATGTAAATCCTCTCTGTCAGGATTCCCTCCAACAATGTGCCCACCATTGATGTCAGGCTCACTGGTCTGTAGCTCCCTGGCTTTTCCTTGCAGCCTTTCTGAGATAGTGGCTCCATGTTATCCGTCCTTCAGTCTTCCAGCACCTTGCCTGTGGCTATTGATGACACAATATCTCTGCCAGAGGCCCTGCAATCATTTTCCTCACTTCCCACAATGTCTTGGGATAGACTTGGAACTGGTTCTGGGGATTTATCTACGTTTATGTGCTTTCAGTGCTCCAGTGCTTCCTGTCTTGTAATATGGACTCTTTATGAGACGTCGCTATTTATTTCCCTGAGTTCAGTCGCTTCCATGTCTTTCTTCATGGAAATACTGACAAGAAAGTCTCTGAATACACGAAGGGCCAAGTTGAAGTATTAGCAGAGGTTGAGAAGCAGTTTAACTGCTGGGTAGGGTGGTAAAGAAGGCGAATGGCATGCTTGCCTTTATTGGTCGGGGCATTGAGTACAAGAGTCAGGACGTTATGTTGCAGCTTCATAAGAATTTGGTTAGGACACACTTAGGCAATTGCTGCAGGAGAGGTTTACCAGGACGCTGCCTGGATTAGAGGGTATGAGCTGTAAGGAGGGGCTAGAAAAACTCAGCTTGTTTTCTCTGGAGCGGCAGAGGCTGAGGGGAGACTCGATAGAAGACTACACAACTATGAGGTGCACAGGTAAAGTTGACGGTCAGAATCCTTTTCCCAGAGTTGCAATGTCTAAAACTAGGGGACATGCATTTAAGGTTAGAAGGGGAAAGTCCAAAGGAGATGTGAGGGGCAAGGCTTTTTACACAGAGAGTGAGGACAGTCTGGAGTGTGCTAGCAGGGATGGTGATGGAGGCAGATACAAGGGGCTTTTAGATAAGCACATGGATATGCAAGGAATGGAGGGGTAAGGACCAAGGGCAGGCGGAAGGGATTAGTTTAATTTGGAATGACAAATGGCACAACATTGTGGGCCGAAGGGCCTGCTTCTGTGCTGTTCTCACTGCGCCTGTTTGTGTGTGTGAGCTGTGACCAAAATATTGTCAGAAGTGAGGGAGAATCAGCAGTTTCTCAGCATTTTCACCCCTCGATTTCAGCACCTGACTATTTTACCTTGGAGCTCGTGGAGATCTCTGAGATCGAGTGAAAAATGAATGACTGGAATCAGATTATCATTGCTGTCAGTCTTTTGTTGGCCATTGCTTCACCATCAGATTCTCTCAGAGTCTCTCTAGCACCTGCCATTGGGCAGATTGAAGGACTGACAAGCTGAGAATCAGCAGTGGGCCCACATGATATACACACCTTCCATGGCCAACAGGGCCTGAGTGTGACAGCTTCAGGCCCACAGGGAGTGACACCCTGCCACTGCCCCATAACAGCCCCTAAACCAACCCCACAACATGATCCCGATCTCTGGCACAGACGTGATGATTGACTCTCCTCTGTTTCATTGAGATCTGAACAGCTTGCAAAGAACTTCCCAACACACAATCTCTCCCATCCAGACAAGGGTCAGGGGCAGCAGACACATGGGAACATCATCCCCCCCCCTCCAACCCCGCAATTTCCCCTTGAAGCCCCTCACCATCCTGACTTGGAAATACATCAGCCATTCCTTCAGTGTTGCTGGGACAAAATCCTGGAATTCCCTCCGTATAAGGGCATTGTGGGTCAACCCACAGCTCATGGACTGCAGCGGTTAAAGTAGGCAGCTCACCCCCACCTTCTCAGGGGGGCAACTAGGGACAGGGCAGTAAATGCTAGGCCCAGCCAGTGACACCCACATACAATGAATGAACAGTAGGGTGACTGGATGGGACAAGTTCTGTTCTATTCACGTTAAAGCTACAAATCCCGTCCCTGATCCTCGGGATTTCAAGAGAACGTTGAAGGTCTCTGATCCTGGACTCTGCCTGGAACATGGCTGGGTTTTGCAGAGAGATAGCTCCTCTGTATGAACAGTCCCTTAGCAGCAAGTCACTCTTTAGTTACATGTGCACAATACACTGGCTGTGGACTGCCAGCTCAGAATCAGACCCTTGTCTGTCCTGTTCAGCGATAACCATTGGCTGGTTGAGGGGTGGGAGAAGAGCTGAAGATGTCCTCTCCCTCTCTACAGTGCCCCTCGCTCCAGAAAAGCATCTCCACATAGGTTCTGCTCACTTGAAGAGTTCTGCTGTGCAGTTTTGTTGAGTGCTTGAGAATAAGTGCCTGCAAATTTACGAAGTGCACTGTGTGATAGCCAGGTCATCAGCCTCGCTATTGGTGTTACAGGGGGCAAGGAGGCAAATTTCGATGCCTTACCAAAGCATGAATTCCTGACCCCGCCTCCAGCACTGGTCGTCCACCAAGGATAGCTCTGTGCCATTATTTCTTTCCAACCACACCTCAATTTATTTAACACCATCAGTTAGATTTCCTTAGCACTAGCCCATCTGACAGTGTGGTGCTCCCTCAGCACTGACCCTCCGACAGTGCGGCGCTCCCTCAGCACTGACCCTCCGACAGTGCGGCACTCCCTCAGCAAAGACCCTCCGACAGTGCGGCGCTCCCTCAGCACTGACCCTCCGACAGTGCGGCGCTCCCTCAGCAAAGACCCTCCGACAGTGCGGCACTCCCTCAGCACTGACCCTCCGACTGTGCGGCACTCCCTCAGCACTGACCCTCCGACTGTGCGGCACTCCCTCAGTACTGACCCTCCGACAGTGCGGCGCTCCCTCAGCACTGACCCTCCGACAGTGCGGCGCTCCCTCAGTACTGACCATGTGACAGTGTGGCGCTCCCTCAGCACTGACCCTCCGACAGTGCGGCACTCCCTCAGTACTGACCCTCCGACAGTGCGGCGCTCCCTCACTACTGACCCTCCGACAGTGTTACACTCCCTCAGCACTGACCCTCCGACAGTGCGGCACTCCCTCAGTACTGACCCTCTGACAGTGCGGCACTCCCACAGTACTGACCCTCCGACAGTGCGGCGCTCCCTCAGTACTGACCCTCCGACAGTGCGGCGCTCCCTCAGTACTGACCCTCCGACAGTGCGGCGCTCCCTCAGCACTGACCCTCTGACAGCGCGGCGCTCCCTCATCACTGACCCTCCGACAGTGCGGCACTCCCTCAGCACTGACCCTCCGACAGTGCGGCGCTCCCTCAGTACTGACCCTCCGACAGTGCGGCACTCCCACAGTACTGACCCTCCGACAGTGCGACACTCCCTCAGCACTGACCCTCCGACAGTGCGGCACTCCCTCAGCACTGACCCTCCGACAGTGCGGCACTCCCTCAGCACTGACCCTCCGACAGTGCGGCACTCCCTCAGCACTGACCCTCCGACAGTGCGGCACTCCCTCAGCACTGACCCTCCGACAGTGCGGCACTCCCTCAGCACTGACCCTCCGACAGTGCGGCACTCCCTCAGTACTGACCCTCCGACAGTGTTACACTCCCTCAGCACTGACCCACTGACAGTGTGGCACTCCCTCAGTACTGACCCTCCGACAGTGCGGCACTCCCTCAGCACTGACCCTCCGACAGTGCGGCGCTCCCTCAGTACTGACCCTCCGACAGTGCGGCACTCCCACAGTACTGACCCTCCGACAGTGCGACACTCCCTCAGCACTGACCCTCCGACAGTGCGGCACTCCCTCAGCACTGACCCTCCGACAGTGCGGCACTCCCTCAGCACTGACCCTCCGACAGTGCGGCACTCCCTCAGCACTGACCCTCCGACAGTGCGGCACTCCCTCAGCACTGACCCTCCGACAGTGCGGCACTCCCTCAGCACTGACCCTCCGACAGTGCGGCACTCCCTCAGCACTGACCCTCCGACAGTGCGGCACTCCCTCAGTACTGACCCTCCGACAGTGTTACACTCCCTCAGCACTGACCCACTGACAGTGCGGCACTCCCTCAGTACTGACCCTCCGACAGTGTTACACTCCCTCAGCACTGACCCTCTGACAGTGCGGCGCTCCCTCAGCACTGACCCTCCGACAGTGCGGCACTCCCTCAGCACTGACCCTCCGACAGTGTTACACTCCCTCAGCACTGACCCTCTGACAGTGCGGCACTCCCTCAGTACTGACCCTCCGACAGTGCGGCGCTCCCTGAGCACTGACCCTCCGACAGTGCGGCGCTCCCTCAGCACTGACCCTCCGACAGTGCGGCGCTCCCTCAGCACTGACCCTCCGACAGTGCGGCGCTCCCTCAGCACTGACCCTCCGACAGTGCGGCACTCCCTCAGTACTGACCCTCTGACAGTGCGGCACTCCCTCACTACTGACCCTCCGACAGCGCGGCGCTCCCTCAGCACTGACCCTCTGACAGTGCGGCGCTCCCTCAGCACTGACCCTCCGACAGTGCGGCGCTCCCTCAGCACTGACCCTCCGACAGTTCCTGCTCCCTCAGCACTGACCCTCCGACAGTGCGGCGCTCCCTCACTACTGACCCTCCGACAGTGCGGCGCTCCCTCGGCACTGACCCTCCGACAGTGCCCACTCCCTCAGCACTGACCCTCCGACAGTGCGGCACTCCCTCGGCACTGACCCTCCGACAGTGCCCACTCCCTCACGACTGACCCTCCGACAGTGCGGCACTCCCTCAGCACTGACCCTCCGACAGTGCGGCACTCCCTCAGTACTGACCCTCTGACAGTGCGGCACTCCCACAGTACTGACCCTCCGACAGTGCGGCGCTCCCTCAGTACTGACCCTCCGACAGTGCGGCGCTCCCTCAGTACTGACCCTCCGACAGTGCGGCGCTCCCTCAGCACTGACCTTCTGACAGCGCGGCGCTCCCTCATCACTGACCCTCCGACAGTGCGGCACTCCCTCAGCACTGACCCTCCGACAGTGCGGCGCTCCCTCAGTACTGACCCTCCGACAGTGCGGCACTCCCACAGTACTGACCCTCCGACAGTGCGACACTCCCTCAGCACTGACCCTCCGACAGTGCGGCACTCCCTCAGCACTGACCCTCCGACAGTGCGGCACTCCCTCAGCACTGACCCTCCGACAGTGCGGCACTCCCTCAGCACTGACCCTCCGACAGTGCGGCACTCCCTCAGCACTGACCCTCCGACAGTGCGGCACTCCCTCAGCACTGACCCTCCAACAGTGCGGCACTCCCTCAGTACTGACCCTCCGACAGTGTTACACTCCCTCAGCACTGACCCTCTGACAGTGCGGCACTCCCTCAGTACTGACCCTCCGACAGTGTTACACTCCCTCAGCACTGACCCTCTGACAGTGCGGCGCTCCCTCAGCACTGACCCTCCGACAGTGCGGCACTCCCTCAGCACTGACCCTCCGACAGTGTTACACTCCCTCAGCACTGACCCTCTGACAGTGCGGCACTCCCTCAGTACTGACCCTCCGACAGTGCGGCGCTCCCTCAGCACTGACCCTCCGACAGTGCGGCGCTCCCTCAGCACTGACCCTCCGACAGTGCGGCGCTCCCTCAGCACTGACCCTCCGACAGTGCGGCGCTCCCTCAGCACTGACCCTCCGACAGTGCGGCCCTCCCTCAGTACTGACCCTCTGACAGTGCGGCACTCCCTCACTACTGACCCTCTGACAGTGCGGCACTCCCTCAGCACTGACCCTCTGACAGTGCGGCGCTCCCTCAGCACTGACCCTCCGACAGTGCGGCGCTCCCTCAGCACTGACCCTCCGACAGTTCCTGCTCCCTCAGCACTGACCCTCCGACAGTGCGGCGCTCCCTCACTACGGACCCTCCGACAGTGCGGCGCTCCCTCGGCACTGACCCTCCGACAGTGCCCACTCCCTCAGCACTGACCCTCCGACAGTGCGGCACTCCCTCGGCACTGACCCTCCGACAGTGCCCACTCCCTCAGCACTGACCCTCCGACAGTGTTACACTCCCTCAGCACTGAGCCTCCGACAGTGCGGCACTCCCTCAGCACTGACCCTCCAACAGTGCGGCGCTCCCTCAGTACTGACCCTCTGACAGTGCGGCGCTCCCTCAGTACTGACCTTCCGACAGTGCGGCGCTCCCTCAGTACTGACCCTCCGACAGTGCGGCGCTCCCTCAGTACTGACCCTCCGACAGTGCAGCACTCCCTCAGTACTGACCCTCCGACAGTGCAGCACTCCCTCAGCACTGACCCTCCGACAGTGCGGCACTCCCTCAGCACTGACCCTCTGACAGTGCGGCACTCCCTCAGCACTGACCCTCTGACAGTGCGGCACTCCCTCAGCACTGACCCTCCGACAGTGCGGCACTCCCTCAGCACTGACCCTCCGACAGTGCGGCGCTCCCTCAGTACTGACCCTCCGACAGTGCGGCTCTCCCTCAGCACTGACCCTCCGACAGTGCGGCGCTCCCTCACTACTGACCCTCCGACAGTGCGGCACTCCCTCAGCACTGACCCTCCGACAGTGCGGCGCTCCCTCACTACTGACCCTCCGACAGTGCGGCGCTCCCTCACTACTGACCCTCCGACAGTGCGGCACTCCCTCAGCACTGACCCTCCGACAGTGCGGCACTCCCTCAGCACTGACCCTCTGACAGTGCGGCGGTCCCTCAGCACTGACCCTCCGACAGTGCGGCGCTCCCTCACTACTGACCCTCCGACAGTGCGGCACTCCCTCAGCACTGACCCTCCGACAGTGCGGCACTCCCTCACTACTGACCCTCTGACAGTGCGGCGCTCCCTCAGCACTGACCCTCCGACAGTGCGGCGCTCCCTCACTACTGACCCTCCGACAGTGCGGCGCTCCCTCAGCACTGACCCTCCGACAGTGCGGCGCTCCCTTAGTACTGACCCTCCGACAGTGCGGCCCTCCCTCAGCACTGACCCTCCGACAGTGCGGCGCTCCCTCAGCACTGACCCTCCGACAGTGCGGCGCTCCCTCAGTACTGACCCTCTGACAGTGCGGCACTCCCTCAGTACTGACCCTCCGACAGTGCGGCACTCCCTTAGTACTGACCCTCCGACAGTGTTACACTCCCTCAGCACTGACCCTCCGACAGTGCGGCGCTCCCTCAGTACCGACCCTCTGACAGTGCGGCACTCCCTCAGCACTGACCCTCTGACAGTGCGGCACTCCCTCAGTACTGACCCTCCGACAGTGCGGCACTCCCTTAGTACTGACCCTCCGACAGTGCGGCCCTCCCTCAGCACTGACCCTCCGACAGTGCGGCGCTCCCTCAGCACTGACCCTCCGACAGTGCGGCGCTCCCTCAGCACTGACCCTCCGACAGTGCGGCACTCCCTCAGTACTGACCCTCCGACAGTGCGGCCCTCCCTTAGCACTGACCCTCCGACAGTGCGGCGCTCCCTCACTACTGACCCTCCGACAGTGCGGCACTCCCTCAGCACTGACCCTCCGACAGTGCGGCAATCCCTCAGTACTGACCCTCCGACAGTGCGGCACTCCCTCAGCACTGACCCTCCGACAGTGCGGCGCTCCCTCAGCACTGACCCTCCGACAGTGCGGCGCTCCCTCACTACTGACCCTCCGACAGTGCGGCACTCCCTCAGCACTGACCCTCCGACAGTGCGGCGCTCCCTCAGCACTGACCCTCCGACAGTGCGGCACTCCCTCAGCACTGACCCTCCGACAGTGCGGCGCTCCCTCAGTACTGACCCTCCGACAGTGCGGCACTCCCTTAGTACTGACCCTCCGACAGCGCGGCGCTCCCTCAGCACTGACCCTCCGACAGTGCGGCACTCCTTCAGCACTGACCCTCCGACAGTGCGGCGCTCCCTCAGCACTGACCCTCCGACAGTGCGGTGCTCCCTCAGCACTGACTCTCCGACAGTGCGGCGCTCCCTCAGCACTGACCCTCCAACAGTGCGGTGCTCCCTCAGCACTGACCCTCCGACAGTGCGGCGCTCCCTCACTACTGACCCTCCGACAGTGCAGCACTCCCTCAGCACTGACCCTCCGACAGTGCGGCGCTCCCTCAGTACTGACCCTCCGACAGTGCGGCGCTCCCTCAGCACTGACCCTCCGACAGTGCGGCACTTCCTCAGTACTGACCCTCCGACAGTGCGGCACTCCCTCAGCACTGACCCTCCGACAGTGCGGCATTCCCACAGTACTGACCCTCTGACAGTGCGGCACTCCCTCAGTACTGACCCTCTGACAGTGCAGCACTCCCTCAGCACTGACCCTCTGACAGTGCGGCACTCCCTCAGCACTGACCCTCTGACAGTGCGGTGCTCCCTCAGCACTGACCCTCCGACAGTGCGGCATTCCCACAGTACTGACCCTCTGACAGTGCGGCACTCCCTCAGTACTGACCCTCTGACAGTGCAGCACTCCCTCAGCACTGACCCTCTGACAGTGCGGCACTCCCTCAGCACTGACCCTCTGACAGTGCGGTGCTCCCTCAGCACTGACCCTCCGACAGTGCGGCACTCCCTCAGCACTGACCCTCTGACAGTGCGGCACTCCCTCAGCACTGACCCTCTGACAGTGCGGCACTCCCTCAGTACTGACTCTCCGACAGTGCGGCACTCCCTCAGTACTGACCCTCCGACAGTGCGGTACTCCCTCAGTACTGACTCTCCGACAGTGCGGCGCTCCCTCACTACTGAACCTCTGACAGTGCAGCACTCCCTCAGTACTGACCATCTGACAGTGCGGCGCTCCCTCAGTACTGGCCCTCCGACAGTGTGGCACTCCCTCAGCACTGACCCTCTGACAGTGCGGCACTCCCTCACTACTGACCCTCTGACAGTGCAGCACTCCCTCAGTACTGACCCTCCGACAGTGTGGCACTCCCTCAGCACTGACCCTCTGACAGTGCGGCGCTCCCTCAGTACTGGCCCTCCGACAGTGTGGCACTCCCTCAGCACTGACCCTCTGACAGTGCGGCGCTCCCTCAGTACTGGCCCTCCGACAGTGCGGCACTCCCTCAGCACTGACCCTCTGACAGTGCGGCACTCCCTCAGCACTGACCCTCTGACAGTGCAGCACTCCCTCAGTACTGACCCTCTGACAGTGTGGCACTCCCTCAGTACTGACCCTCCGACAGTGCGGCGCTCCCTCAGCACTGACCCTCCGACAGTGCGGCGCTCCCTCAGTACTGACCCTCTGACAGTGCAGCACTCCCTCAGCACTGACCCTCTGACAGTGAGGCACTCCCTCAGCACTGACCCTCCGACAGTGCGGCACTCCCTCAGCACTGACCCTCCGACAGTGCGGCACTCCCTCAGTACTGACCCTCTGACAGTGCAGCACTCCCTCAGCACTGACCCTCCGACAGTGCGGCGCTCCCTCACTACTGACCCTCCGACAGTGCGGCGCTCCCTCACTACTGACCCTCCGACAGTGCGGCGCTCCCTCACTACTGACCCTCCGACAGTGCGGCGCTCCCTCAGCACTGACCCTCCGACAGTGCGGCACTCCCTCAGCACTGACCCTCCGACAGTGCGGCGCTCCCTCACTACTGACCCTCTGACAGTGCGGCCCTCCCTCAGCACTGACCTTCCGACAGTGCGGCGCTCCCTCAGCACTGACCCTCCGACAGTGCGGCACTCCCTCAGCACTGACCCTCCGACAGTGCGGCACTCCCTCAGCACTGACCATCTGACAGTGCGGCACTCCCTCAGCACTGAACCTCCGACAGTGCGGCCCTCCCTCAGCACTGACCCTCCGACAGTGCGGCGCTCCCTCAGCACTGACCCTCCGACAGTGCGGCGCTCCCTCAGTCCTGACCCTCTGACAGTGCAGCACTCCCTCAGCACTGACCCTCTGACAGTGCGGCACTCCCTCAGCACTGACCCTCCGACAGTGCGGCACTCCCTCAGCACTGACCCTCCGACAGTGCGGCACTCCCTCAGCACTGACCCTCTGACAGTGCAGCACTCCCTCAGCACTGACCCTCCGACAGTGCGGCGCTCCCTCACTACTGACCCTCCGACAGTGCGGCGCTCCCTCACTACTGACCCTCCGACAGTGCGGCACTCCCTCAGCACTGACCCTCCGACAGTGCGGCACTCCCTCAGCACTGAGCCTCCGACAGTGCGGCACTCCCTCAGCACTGACCCTCCGACAGTGCGGCGCTCCCTCACTACTGACCCTCCGACAGTGCGGCCCTCCCTCAGCACTGACCTTCCGACAGTGCGGCGCTCCCTCAGCACTGACCCTCCGACAGTGCGGCACTCCCTCAGCACTGACCCTCCGACAGTGCGGCACTCCCTCAGCACTGACCATCTGACAGTGCGGCACTCCCTCAGCACTGACCCTCCGACAGTGCGGCCCTCCCTCAGCACTGACCCTCCGACAGTGCGGCGCTCCCTCAGCACTGACCCTCCGACAGTGCGGCACTCCCTCAGCACTGACCCTCCGACAGTGCGGCACTCCCTCAGCACTGACCCTCCGACAGTGCGGCACTCCCTCAGCACTGACCATCTGACAGTGCGGCACTCCCACACTACTGACCCTCCGACAGTGCGGCACTCCCTCAGCACTGACCCTTCGACAGTGCGGCACTCCCTCAGCACTGACCATCTGACAGTGCGGCACTCCCTCAGCACTGACCCTCCGACAGTGCGGCACTCCCTCAGCACTGACCATCTGACAGTGCGGCACTCCCTCACTACTGACCCTCCGATAGTGCGGCACTCCCTCAGTACTGACCCTCCGACAGTGCGGCACTCCCTCAGCACTGACCATCTGACAGTGCGGCACTCCCTCACTACTGACCCTCCGACAGTGCGGCCCTCCCTCAGCACTGACCTTCCGACAGTGCGGCGCTCCCTCAGCACTGACCCTCCGACAGTGCGGCACTCCCTCAGCACTGACCCTCCGACAGTGCGGCACTCCCTCAGCACTGACCATCTGACAGTGCGGCACTCCCTTAGTACTGACCCTCCGACAGTGCGGCCCTCCCTCAGCACTGACCCTCCGACAGTGCGGCACTCCCTCACTACTGACCCTCCGACAGTGCGGCACTCCCTCAGCACTGACCCTCCGACAGTGCGGCACTCCCTCAGCACTGACCCTCCGACAGTGCGGCGCTCCCTCAGCACTGACCCTCCGACAGTGCGGCGCTCCCTCAGCACTGACCCTCCGACAGTGCGGCGCTCCCTCAGCACTGACCCTCCGACAGTGCGGCGCTCCCTCAGCACTGACCCTCCGACAGCGCGGCGCTCCCTCAGCACTGACCCTCCGACAGTGCGGCGCTCCCTCAGCACTGACCCTCCGACAGTGTTACACTCCCTCAGTACTGACCCTCCGACAGTGCGGCGCTCCCTCACTACTGACCCTCTGACAGTGCGGCGCTCCCTCAGCACTGACCCTCCGACAGTGCGGCACTCCCTCAGCACTGACCCTCCGACAGTGCGGCCCTCCCTCAGCACTGACCCTCCGACAGTGCAGCGCTCCCTCAGCACTGACCCTCTGACAGTGCGGCACTCCCTCAGTACTGACCCTCTGACAGTGCGGCACTCCCTCAGCACTGACCCTCCGACAGTGCGGCACTCCCTTAGTACTGACCCTCCGACAGTGCGGCGCTCCCACAGTACTGACCCTCCGACAGTGCGGCCCTCCCTCAGCACTGACCCTCCGATAGTGCGGCGCTCCCTCAGCTCTGACCCTCTGACAGTGCGGCACTCCCTCAGCACTGACCCTCCGACAGTGCGGCACTCCCTCAGCACTGACCCTCTGACAGTGCGGTGCTCCCTCAGCACTGACCCTCCGACAGTGTTACACTCCCTCAGTACTGAACCTCCGACAGTGCGGCGCTCCCTCAGCACTGACCCTCCGACAGTGTTACACTCCCTCAGTCCTGACCCTCCGCCAGTGCGGCGCTCCCTCACTACTGACCCTCTGACAGTGCGGCGCTCCCTCAGCACTGACCCTCCGACAGTGCGGCACTCCCTCAGCACTGACCCTCCGACAGTGCGGCCCTCCCTCAGCACTGACCCTCCGACAGTGCGGCGCTCCCACAGTAGTGACCCTCCGACAGTGCGGCCCTCCCTCAGCACTGACCCTCCGACAGTGCGGCGCTCCCTCAGCTCTGACCCTCTGACAGTGCGGCACTCCCTCAGCACTGACCCTCCGACAGTGCGGCACTCCCTCAGCACTGACCCTCCGACAGTTCCTGCTCCCTCAGCACTGACTCGCCGACAGTGCGGCGCTCCCTCAGCACTGACCCTCCGACAGCGCGGCGCTCCCTCAGTACTGACCCTCTGACAGTGCAGCGCTCCCTCAGTACTGACCCTCCGACAGTTCCTGCTCCCTCAGCACTGACTCGCCGAAAGTGCGGCGCTCCCTCAGCACTGATCCTCTGACAGTGCCCGCTCCCTCAGCACTGACCCTCCGACAGTGCCCGCTCCCTCAGCACTGACCCGCCGACAGTGCGGCACTCCCTCAGCACTGATCCTCTCACGGCGCAGTGCTCCCTTGGACAGAGAAGACTCTGGGCTGGAGCTTATATCTACAAAGCATGGCAATGTTATGTGTGTGCTTTCCCATCCCTGCTTGGGGTGAGTGAGCAATGATTGAGAAGTGTACGTCTGTCTGCCAGCTCAGTGCACTAAGGGTCGTGCAGCGATGGGGTATAATTGCTTGCTTTGTTTGTGTAGGAAGGAACTCCTGGGACATTTGAAGACCTATAACTATTATTACGAAGGACAGACAGCTCAGCTCCGTTCCCGCGAGGTAAGATCTCTCTCCTCTCTTCGACTGGATGTGGTTTGTACTGAATACCCTTTTAGGATTTGGAAGCAGGTAGTCAGCCCCTGAGTCCACACTGCAATGTGCAGCCGTGAAAACTGCAGTCCTAGACCTTCCCCTCCCCGACTGACTGCTTGGGGTCCACGTCATCTAAACGTTTGCCCAGGTTTCTGATGATTGCCCTGTTGCAGGCCTGTGCTATATCACAGATATATTCTGCCCCCCTTATTCTGTGGTAAGACCCAGCTTCAGGTTGTGGGACACATGGTCCATGTCTATGTCTATGTCCCTCTGAGTGCGGCATTTACACAGGCCCCTTCGGTGCTGATTCACACTCAGAGCAGGGCACATGTGGCAGTGAGCTCAAACTCCGAAAGGACATTGGCAAGTTGGTGGTGTGGGTGGAAAGGTGACAGATGGGGTTCAAAGCTGAGAAGAGTCGGGTGATGCACTTTGGAAGGACATTGAAGGATAATCTTACACAAGGGGGTACAGTTCGAGAGGGGAGGCAGGAGCAGACGGCTCTGGGTGGGCAAGTGCACAGGACACTGATTGTGGCCGGTTTGGTGGAGATTACAGTGAATAAAGTGTACAGCGTTCTCAGCTTTATTAACAGGGGCATAGAGTACAAGAGCAGGGGGCAGATGCTGAACCTGTATAAGATTCTGGTCAGATCTCAGATGGAGTATTATGTACGTTAGTGAACACCGCGTTCTCGCTGAGATGCAAATACTTTGGAGAAAGGGCAGAAGCAATTGGCACAGATCGTTCCAGAAGTGAGAAACTTCAGCGAGGAGGGAGTTTGAAGAATTTGTGACTGTTCTCCCTGGAGAGAGAATAGCTGAGAGGGAGATCTGAGTTTTTCCAAAATCAGGACTGTGCTGGACGGAGGAAACAGGGAGACGCTGATCCCTCTCGGAGAAGGAACACGAACGAGAGGGGAACAGATTTAAAGCGAGGTGCAAATGAAGCAAGGGGCTGTGAGATAACACCTTCCTAACTCGGCCTGTAGTTTGGGTCTGGAACGCACTGCCTGGAAAATGGTGGAAGCAGCTTCATTGGAGGCATTCAGGAGGGGAATTGGATGGCTATGTGGTTCGAGGTGGTGTGTCGGGGATTGGGGGATGAGCACAAGATAATGAGGCTTGTTGATGAGCCAGTGCAGAGATGTTGGGCCCAATGGTTGCCTGCGCTGTCTCAATGAGGAATGGAATGCAAAGCAGCAATTCACAAAGGGAATGCCTTGGGCAGTTGAAATAGCATTAGGGATGCCCCTTGTCAGTCCCTGTGACGAAGCTGCAGCTGTATCCACTGGAGATGGGGTGTGCAGTTACAGGTGAGGAGGGCACAGTTATCCCGGCCATGCCCGTCCTTCCGTTTTCGTCCCTGTCATTGAGGCTGTTTGTGAATTGCTGGCACTTTTGTCCCAAAGCTGTTGTCCTCTCTCCAGGAAGAGAACGAGTTGATCATCGAGGGGCTGCTGAACATTTCCTGGGGGCTGAGGCGTCCCATCCGACTGCAGATGCAGGATGACAATGAGAGGATCAGGCCCCCCCCTTCCTCGACCTCCTGGCATTCCGGCTGCAGCATCGAGGCAAACAGGTAAGGACCAACCGCTTCCCCCCCTCCTCCCCCGCCTGGGACTGCCCCAACTCCCCATGCCTCGGGACTGATTTTCACCCAGAACTGCATCCCCGCACCGTCGCCTGGGACTGTCCTCCCGCCCCGCCAACCTGGTACTATATGCTCCCACCCCTCCCAGCCTGGTACTGTACACCATCCCCTCCTGGTCTGGGACTGAACCCCCCCCCCCCTCCACCGACCATTGCCTGGGACAGATATCCTCCCTCCCGGCCTGTGACTGTACCCCACCCATCCCCACCCCCACTTGGGACTGTATACCCCCCCCCCCAACCCTTGCCTGGGACTGTACACTCCCCCCCCATCCCACCTCGGACAGAAACCCCCCACCAACCTGTGACTGCATCCCCAGCCTGGGACTCTATGCATGCACCCCACCCCTGACCTGTGACCCATCCTCCCTCCACCCCGGCCTGGGACTGCATGCCACCTCCCCCAACCGGCCTGGGGACTGAGGACCCCACACCCTGTCAGATGGGGCTGCACCCTCCTCTCACTCTGGGTCTACACCCCTCTCCCCAGGACCTCCCCACACCCTTGGACTACACTGTCATCATCCTGCCCCTCTCTACTGCCCCCTCCATTTGTTACCCTCCCACTACCTTCAACCTGCGACCACCCGAGTGAGGGGTGGTGATGGTGAAGGGGAAATAAGGGGAGAGCTGTGAAGGGTGGGGGTCATGGGAAGGGCAGGATAGTGAGGGGGAAAGAAGGCGAGGGCGTAATGGGAGGGGTGAACAATGGGACGTATATCAGGGGTAATGTTGGGTGGGGGGCGAGATCAGGATCACAAGGGGAGGAGGAGCTGATCATGGGAGTAGTGGGGCATGGAGAGGGAATCAGGGAGGTGAAACTGGGACAGAGGATTGTGAGGAGCTGGGAAGTGGTTGCGTACCCTGAATATACACTGATATGATGTATATGCTATGTTCCCACCTGCCGATCACTCCCTGTTTGTTCTATCAGGCTCCTGAAGACAACATTTGTCATCCCAGATGTCAAAGTGGATGAGGCCGAGAATCTGCCTGAGGACAAGGAGCCTGTCTCTCACACTGATGACAGTAAGTCCATCAGCTGTAAAATCCCATAGGTACTGCCCGATCTTGTACACCCGAGGAAGGCCATTCAGCCCCTTGAACCTGCCCTGTAGTCTATAGTGGGCCCGTGTCCCCCTTGGGTTTTAACCACCAGACTTCTACCTCCTTTTAACAACGACATCTGTGCTGTCAGATGGAGAGTGAGGAATTGAGTTTGTCTTTATAGGAGAGAACTCTAGCTTCCAGGCTGCGGAGAGCATTCCTAGATTCTCCTCCTGGCATTGGGGGGGGGTGATATCCCTCGGTTAGGAACCCCGGACGGTTTGGGCTCGGCTGGTGGTGTGACTGCTGCGAGGTTGTTCCAGAAACCCATCCGGGTCACTCATGCCTTTCAGGGAAGGCAATCTGCTGTCTGAACCAGTTTGGCCTCCCCGTGACTCCAGGCCCACCGCCAACGTGGCTGACTCTCAACTGCCCCTGGGGCCTGAGCAAGCCACTCAGTTCAAGGGCACTTAAGTGGGGTGGGTAACAAACGCAGTGATACCCCTATCTCCGAGATGGATTGTGTAAACTGGCTCTGACTGGGCCTTCCATTGCGTTGGGCTGACCCAGCCGCGGATCAATCTTTGGAGTTCCTCCCCACTTCCTTCCGGTCACCAAATGAAGGTCCAAAAAGCTCACGGGCTTCTCTGTTGCTCGTGTGAAGGAGTTCGGAGTACAGGGCATCACAGGAAACTGGGTTCTGGGATGTGGGATGGCTGGGTTCTGGCCAGGTCCCAGGCTGGGGCTGCCAAAGACTAGTAGCTTTCTGCTTTCTCCCCCAGACACCCCCTGCCCTACCTGTGGAGGTGAGCCGTTCTCTCCCTGGCGAAGGGGGTGGGTGAGGGTAGGCTGCCCATTGGTGGTGGGCGAAGTAGGGATTTATGAGCTAGCCTGCAGCGGGGACGGCGAGAAGAGTGGGGTCTGACTTTGCTCCCTTGTGTTGGCAGATTCCCAGGAGCGCTGCCCCCCAGGAGAGGCAGGTAGCTCCCAGCTGATGAGGACCAAGAGCGACGCGGGGGCTCTGATCGTTCGGCGAGCCAACCTGCGCTCCCCCAGCGACAAGAAGAGGATCAGGCGCCATCGGTTCTCAATCAACGGCCACTTCTACAACCACAAGGTAAGCGACCAGTCAGCCACCAGCTCCCATCCTGGACAATTGGCAGTGGGATCACCACGCCGGGAAGCAGAGGAGCTCTGACTCACCAACCCAGCTACCAGCTCCAATATCACTCGAAGATTGGGTGTGCTAATGAGCCAGGAGGTGTGAGCGGTAGCCATGGTGCAGAGTCCAGCCTGCGGCGCGTGAGAGCTGGAGCTGCCTGGAAGCACTATTGCTGAGGCTCTTCCTTCGGCCGAGGCGGGGGTGTTGGATTCAGGAAACCTGTCTCCCTGATCTCCTCTGGAGCGAGGAATTGATTCAGATGGAGCAGGTTCGCTGCAGCTCTGTGCTGTTCTCGGAGTGCAAGGGACCTTTGAAACCAACCCCTGGACTCCTGCTCCCAATCCACTGCCCAGTGACTCTGAACTTGCGTCTGCTGGCGAAGACCTGACCCAGTCCTTCACGACAAGAACACCGCGATGTTGGAGAATGGGAACTGAGAACGGACAGTGTGTTGGAGATGCTGAGTGGGTCGGGTAACCTCAGCAAAGACAGGGAGATAGAGAGAAATAGGACCAGAGCTTCAGGTTGCTGAGTGGCCTCGCAGTCAATGTCTCATCGTTCTCACTGTGTGTGTGTGTGAGAGCTGGGTTTCTTGCTGCCTTGCACTCTGGTGGTGATGTAAGCCCCTCGGTCAGCCTGAACACTGTCTTATGAAACACTCCTGTCTCTTCTTTCCCACAGACATCCGTTTTCACACCAGCGTTCGGTTCAGTGACAAACGTTCGCATCAACAGTACCATGAGCTCGCTTCAAGTCCTCAACTTGCTCCTGAACAAGTTTAAGGTCAGTGGTTCTGGGCATGGACCCGGTCCTGCTTGTACAGGGGCTGGGGGTGAGGGCGGAGAGGAAAGGAAGAGATACTGGGCACGAATGGTGAGATCTACGTGCTGTGAGATGAAGGAGAATTTCTTCCAAATACGTCCAGCTTGGGGCGGGGAGGGAGCTGCCGTGAAGCTATGCCGTACGGCCCGGCCGTTTCCTGCATTTGGGAATTCTCGGCAGCTCCAACCAGTTCGCTTCGCGTCTGTTAATGGAGAAGAAAAGAAATCTTCAAGCCTATCAGAAAGGGTGACAGAGCACAGTATTTTGAAATCGAGAGGAGGGTCAAACAGAGTCAGCGTGGCTTCATGAAGGGAGAAATAAAGCCTGGACAATTTATTCCAGCTATTAGAGACAGATAAAGGGGGAATCAGTGACAGTCATAGACACATGGCAGTGTACAGCACGGGGAACACACCCTTCAGTCCAACTCTTCCCCCACCGACCAGACATCCTGTATAAATCTAGACCCACCTGACAGCATTTGGCCCATATCCCTCTAAACCCTTCCTATTCACGTATACATCCAGGATAACAAACTGTGGAGCTGGATGAACACAGCAGGCCTCTCAGGAGCACAAAAGCTGACGTTTCGGGCCCAGGCCCTTCATCAGAGGCCCGAAACGTCAGCTTTTGTGCTCCTGAGATGCTGCTTGGCCTGCTGTGTTCATCCAGCTCCACACTTTGTTATCTTGGATTCTCCAGCATCTGCAGTTCCCATTATCACATATACATCCAGATGCCTTTTAAATGCTGTAATTGTACCAGCCTCCACCACTTCCTCTGGCGACTCATTCCATGCACACACCACCCTCTGCGTGATCCTTAGGTCCATTCTATATCTTCCCCCTCTTACCTCTAACCTATGCCCTCTAGGTTTGGACTCCCCTACCCTGGGGAAAAGACCTTGGGTAATCACCCCATCCATGTCCATCATGAATTTATAAACCTCTGTAAGGTCACACCCTCAGCCTCCGACACTCCAGAGAAAATAGTCCCAGCCTATTCAGCCTCTCCCTGTAGCTCAAACCCTCCAACGCTGGCAACATCCTTGTAAATCAAATGTCCAGAAAAAAAACATTCAACAAGGTGTATCACACACGGGGTTACTTATTAACGTAAGAGCCCATGGTATCTGGGATTGGATATTAACATAGATAGAGGACTGGCTAACTAATTGCAGACAGAGAGTGATGAAAGGGTGTTATTTAGATGTTGGAATCCTGTTCAAACTAGTGGACTGGGCACAGGGATCAGTTTTGGGGACACAGTTACCTAAGGGAAGATCGGTTGGCATTGGAGGCAGTCCAGAGCAAGTTTCCTTGGCTGATCCAGGGGATGGAGGGATTGTCTTATTGCGGCTGCCTGGAACAAAAAATAAGAAGTGACTTGATTGAAAATACACAATTTCACAGAATTTTCACATTTCATCGAATCCCAACAGTGATGGAAACAGGTCCTTCGGCCCAACAAGCCTACGCTAACCCTCAATTGGTCCACAGTTGGTAAAGTTGCTTCACTGGGCAGGTATGGAGAGTTTGGTCTGAGACTCTGCCACAAGGGGAAAACAGAGGGGCATCATCTTAGAGTCAGGGGTCACCCATGTCAGACAGGGACAAGGTGGAATCTCTTCTCTCAGAAGGGAGTGAATCAGTGGGATTGTGTACCACAGAGGGCTGCTGAGGCTGGCTCATTCAGTGCATTCAAGTCTGAGAGAGACTTTTAAGCAGTGAGGGAATCAAAGGTTATGGGGGAAAAGGCAGGAAGGTGGAGTTGGAGATGATCAGATCAGCCATGAATTGAATGGTGGAACAGACTCGATGGGCTGAAAGGCCTGGTCTGTTCCTTTGTCTGCTGCTGTTATCCACTGTGACCATACCAGAATACCTACAACGTTGGGCCTTGTTGAACCTCTGCTGCCTGCGCTGGCAGGCTGAGTTTTCCTTCACCCATCACCACTGGCCTCGCTACTCTACGCCCCATGAAACCTCTTCCTGGCATTTGGAATCCCTTCCCGACCAGTCATCTCCCCGAAACCCCACCTGAAACAAATGCTCCTGTGCCTCGCTTCACTTGTGCGTGTGCACACCCGCCTCCGGCCCACCGTTGTCAGCCCTGGCATCGTCACAGAGAGCCCCCAGGTGGTCTGCAGTTTGAGCCATCTGTCCATCCCTCCATCTTCCACAGCCTGATTGGCCAAACCCACCCCTTGGCCAGGAATCAGCCGCCTCCGCTTCCCCCAACCCCAGTTCCGAACGCCTCCTCTGTGCCCTGTTCTTCGGGGGCTGCCCGAGTGCCATTGGCCGGTCCCTTCAGGAGGAGGGGAGAGGAGATTGGGTGGTGGAAGTGGGCAGCAGAGTGAGTGAGTAGGCAATGCCCCCTCCTCCCCCGCTGCCATCCTCGAAGAAAGTGCAAGGCGAACAGAACAATTTGGTGATGTGGCATTTTTCACTCTCTCCTCTCGTTTCAGATTGAGAACAGTTCTGATGAGTTTGCACTTTATATAGTCCACACCAGTGGAGGTGAGTACGTGTCTTGTGATGTTACCTTCACCTTGAGCTCTTGCCCAACCAATTTCCGAGTTGGGGGGCACAGCAATTGACCCAATTGAGCCAAAGTCACATCCAAAGCACTTTGCGCGGATTGGGCCCAACAGCTGGTACCATTGCGTGGCGTTCGTTTGCCAAGAGGAGAAGAGCCAGAGTGAAGGCTGGGCATGGTCTCCCTGAACAAGAGCATGGAGTGGGAGAGTGGGGGGGAAGAGTGCCACTTGGCCGGTGATACACCAGCTCCTCCTGCAGGGCGGTGTGAATGTCCCATAGATGCCATCCTCCAGCAGCACCACAGCACACGTAGCCACCCAGAGCCTCACCGAACAGTCAGAGCACTGAGGGTATTCCAAGATATTGGCGAGGGGGGAGAAAGGGCAGAGCTAGCAAGGCCATGAGGAGGCCGAATGGCATGTCAGTGGTTATTGGTCAGGCCTTGAGGGATGGGAGGGACAAAGTCAGACTGTGTGTGCAGGTGAGACCAGTGCTATGCATCTTAGAATCCCCAGGGTGCAGAAAGAGGCCATTCAGCCCATTGAATCGACACCGGCCCTCTGAAGAGCATCCCACCCAGGCTATCCCTGTGACCCCCTATTTGGCCCGCCTTGCCCACCAAGCCTGCCCATCACCAGCTTTGTGCAGCATGGGGCTGGGCATTGCTGAGGAAGGAGGGGGCCGTTTCACAGGCCGTACAGGTGTAGGTACCCCAGGCCAGTGCTCGGAATGGGATAGGTTTCTCCGTGAAGACAGGCTGGGTGAACTTGCTCCATCTCCCCTCAACCTGATAGCAGTGGTGTTCAGGCTTCCTGGCTGGAGAGTCCAGGTGCTGCTTCAGGATAAGGGGCTGATCATTCTGGGATCGAGAGAGAGGTTTCTTGTCCTATTCGGAATACCCTATCCCAAAGGGTTGCGAATGGTCCATTGCTGAGGTGATTCACACCTGAGATGGGGCACTGTTGGATATTTCAGAGGGGAATTGAGAGAAGCGGATGTGAGGCTGGCACAGGGGGCTGGCTGAACGTTGACAATGATCCATCTGAAGGGCACAGCAAGCTGCAACAGCTGAACAGCCACCTCCTCCTCACTTTGTCACATTGTCACAGAGAACGGAGCACACTGTACCCCTCCTGTTGTGGTGAGGAGGGGGGAGGAACCATTTCACTCAGGGGTGTGGTCACTTTCTCTAATTGGTGTCTCCGTCTCTATCCATCTCCCTCTCTCTCTCCCTGATTCTCTTTCTGTCTCTGTCTCTGTCTCTCACACTCTCACTCTCGCTGTCCCTCCCTCGAACCATCTCTCTGCTTGTCTTTCACTCTATCTCTCTCTCGTACTCTCTCCCTCTTTCTCCCTGACTCTCTATGCTTCCCTCTCTCTCTCTGTCCCCCTCTAACCATCTCTCTTTGTCTGTCTGTCTATCTGTCTGTATCTGTCTCTCTCTCTCTGTCTCGGTCTCTCTCTTTCTTTCTCTCTCCCTCTCTCTCTGACTCTGTCTCTCTGTCTTTCTCTCTCTCTAACCATCTCTTTCTGTGTCTGTTCCGCTCTGCCTGTTTCTTTTTCTCTCTCTCTCTTGCTGCCTGTATCTCTCTGAATCTTTCTCGGTCTCTTTTTCTCCCCGACTCTCTGACTCTATCTCTCTTTCTGTCTCCCTTTCCCTCTCTCTACCTTTGCTCCCTCGACAGAAAGGACCAAGTTGAAGGATTCAGACTACCCCCTGATCTCCCGCATCCTTCAGGGACCCTGTGAAGCCATAGCGAAAATATTTCTGATGGAGAAGGATCTGGGGGAAGAGGTCACCTACGATGTGAGTACCTATTTGATGTCTCATTGTTTGTGATTCTGTGTGTGTCTGGTTGGAATTGGGAATCCATTGCTGTTTGATGGGTTTGACAGGGGCTGAGGGTCTGTGGGAGACTCCCGATGGATGAAAGCAAGACCTGTGGAAGTGGGGATAATGGCAGAGTAATATTATCACTCAACTATTAATCCATAGACCAGGTCATGTTATGGGCACACAGGATTGAGGACTTTCTCTTCTGTGCTGTAACCATGCAATAGTTAACTGGGAATAACTGACACCAAGTGGAGAATTGGAGGCAGGAGAATAAGCAACGGAAAGCACTGTTGAAGCGCTGCAGTGCCACCACAGGCAGGAGAGTATCATTACAGTGTGACATGTTTACATAGGAATTTTACATTCTAATGAGAAATGTTTGCAAAGTGTAGGGGGATGGGCTTAGATTAGTTCACAGGCCGGCGCAACATCGAGGGCCGGAGGGCCTGTTCTGCGCTGTATTGTTCTATGTTCAAGCACATGCGAGGTTTATGAAAATGTGATCTGTCTCCCCTTTTGGATTCTCAGCCAAAGCTCAGGAAGTAAGGAGGGGAATATGCGTTACTGGTGCATTGT
Source organism: Stegostoma tigrinum (assembly GCF_030684315.1). Taxonomy (NCBI): domain Eukaryota; kingdom Metazoa; phylum Chordata; class Chondrichthyes; order Orectolobiformes; family Stegostomatidae; genus Stegostoma; species Stegostoma tigrinum. Next base: position 5,669,937 of record NC_081393.1, on the reverse strand, counting down.
TCTAATGACCCGCGATTGCTCCTGCCACCAGTGTTTTCAGAATGAAACCACTGGGCTTGTTCAGTACATCTGCTTGTTTGTGTATTTCCAGAATCTTCTATTCTTTTCCGGTCCCCTCCCCCCAGGTTGCTCAGTACATTAAGTTTGAAATGCCAGTGCTGCAGAGTTTCATTGTCAAACTGAAGGAAGAGGAAGATCGAGAGGTGAAGAAATTAACACGGAAGTGAGTTCATGTCGCAAACTGTTTCAGGTTTTTGAGAACAAAGTGCGAAGCTGGATGAACACGGCAGGCCAAGCAGCATCTCAGGAGCACAAAAGCTGACGTTTCGGGCCTGGACCCTTCATCAGAGAGGGGGATGGCGTGAGGGTTCTTGAATAAATAAGGACTCTGATGAAGGGTCTAGGCCCGAAACGTCAGCTTTTGTGCTCCTGAGATGCTGCTGGGCCTGCTGTGTTCATCCAGCCTCACATTTTATTATCTTGCATTCTCCAGCATCTGCAGTTCCCATTATCACTGTTTCAGGTTTTTGTTACTTTCATGTGTTGGGCCAGGAAGGCAGTCCATGACAGACAATTAATACCTGAATTTTTACTTTCTGAACTTTAGTCACAGCTCCAAACCCTGCACGGGTTGAGAGAATAACTTTGTAATTCTTACTATATCTCCCTGATGTTACTTCTTTGGAAGATGTTTGCACCAGTGGGAGGATGTAATAGTAATATGACGCGTTTAAGTAGGAAATTGCAATGCAGTACTGAGGGAGTGCCGCAGCGTCCCTGAAGCTAAGAGTTGTGTGACATATTCCACTGCTGTACCACCCGCGCACCCCCCAACCAGGCTGACCCTGTCCCGGGGCAGAACTGAGGGGGTATCGCACTGTACCACTGCAGTAGCCCCCCACCCCCAGGCCCCAGGGCAGTACTGAGGGAGTACTGCACTGTACCACCCACTCCCCCCCAGGCCCTGGGGCAGTACTGAGGGAGTCCCGCACTGTCCCACTGCTGTACCCCCCCCCCCCCCAGGCCCCGGGGCAGTTCTGAGGGAGTACCGCACTGTCTTTGAGTATAGATGAAGAAACATGATGCTGTTTCTCTCTGCAGGTATTCGGTCATGCGTGCTGTTCTCGAGACACGGGTGCAAGAGCTAACAGAGTCCTGGGCACAGATCTGAGTCCTGGCACAGCGGCTGGGACAAATGGCACAAGAGATTTAGAAGCGGGCACTCTCTCAGATGCTGATATTGGGTGACAATGCCCTGACTATGCACTTCTCGACCTCCCCTGGAGTGGGACCTTGGCACCTTCCAGACTGTCAGTTGTCTCCATCTGTTGGTGGTGGGGGCAGTGGGTGGGAGGGTGGGGAGGGGATGGTTGGGTGAGGAGGTCCCTCGATGGGGTGGCCAGCACTTTGAGGTTATCCTGGGCTCTTGGGAACAGATGCTTCATCTTCAGAAGCGAGATGCTCAAACAAATCCAGCCAATGTTATTGGGACATCAACAAAAACATCCTTTCCTCATCTCCACCTTCTTTCCTTCAATGTTTCCAATCTGGTCTGGAATTGCCTTGGGTGGGGAGGGAGGGAGAGGCCGGTTGAACCAGGACTGTGTGTCTTGAGTTGAGACCAGGCCAGATTAGCGCTGCCCCCTCTCCTCCCTACAGTTCCAGTGCTGGGGGATCCCCTCCCCTCCCTTCAGTTCCAGTGCTGGGGGATCCCCTCCCCTCCCTTCAGTTCCAGTGCCGGGGATCCCCTCTCCTCCCTTCAGTTCCAGTGCCGGGGGATCCCCTCTCCTCCCTTCAGTTCCAGTGCCGGGGGATCCCCTCTCCTCCCTTCAGTTCCAGTGCCGGGGGATCCCCTCTCCTCCCTTCAGTTCCAGTGCCGGGGGATCCCCTCTCCTCCCTTCAGTTCCAGTGCCGGGGGATCCCCTCTCCTCCCTTCAGTTCCAGTGCCGGGGGATCCCCTCTCCTCCCTTCAGTTCCAGTGCCGGGGGATCCCCTCTCCTCCCTTCAGTTCCAGTGCCGGGGGATCCCCTCTCCTCCCTTCAGTTCCAGTGCCGGGGGATCCCCTCTCCTCCCTTCAGTTCCAGTGCCGGGGGATCCCCTCTCCCTGCTGCAGGTTTGCTCCATGGGTCAGACCAGGAATGGGAGGTTCCCCACTGGACGTGTGACATCTTGTTCAAAGTGCTGGTGGCGGCAGTGCTGTCATGGGTTGGGGGGGGGGGGGTGGGGGTGGTGGCAATAATCCGTGGTCACAGCACAGAGGTGATGCTGCAATCCCAACAAGGTGAAGGTGAAGGTCAGCAAAAGCTGACCATCGGGCTGCTCTGTCAGGGGAGGGGCGGTGGGGGGGAGATGACTGGTGATGATTTAACTTGGGGATCGCCACGCCTCAGGCGAGGGGTCGGAAATGGTGAAAGTGAATCCTTCAGGGTAACCTCACGCTGTCGGGGTCGCTCTGCATCATCAACAGGCCGTCCCATCCATCTCGGAACTGTGTGTGTGTGTGTGTGTGTGTGTGTGTGTGTGTGTGTGTCTGAGTGTTTGAGTGTGAATCCTGGGCTAGAGTGGATGGATGGATGTCTCAGGAGAGAGATGTGTACCCTGGACGTAACCTCAAGATACAGCTTTCTGCAGCGTCCCGTCGGTCCCCTCACCTGACCTGAGGCAGGACGTTTTGGGACTGAAGGTGGTCTCGCCACAGTTGGGAGCTGAGCTGGTGACCTGCGAGGAAGATGCCCGAGAGGGCAAGAGCGCTTGCGAAGCACGTGGCGCAATTTCCACGAAGGAGGTTTGAAATGGCCTAAGGGCTAACCCCAACCCCGTTCTCCAGAGCGAGTGACTGCACTCGTCCTTGACCAGCCGGTCAGATGTGTTTCTCTAATGCAGACCACAGTCCATGTGTGAGGGAGAGGTCATCCTGATGGCATCTCCGGTCTGATCTCTCCAAAAATCCGCCCAGATAGTCCTCTCCTCCGGAACGTTCAGAGACGAGTGGGCCATTCAGCCCCTCAATGCTTCCTCTCTTGGCCAGTGAGCCAGGCGACAGACCAGGCTCGAAGGACCGACCCCGGTTCCTATTTCGTATGGCCTAATGGGGGAAAAAAATCTGCACGTCTTACCACATCAATAGATGCTGCAGCAAGCCTGAGGGAGCCGTTCCAGCCATTACAAAGATTCTGTTATCACCCGGAAATTCGCGTCATTTGACCGAGTATTGAATGGACAGAGACAAAGGGACCTTAATCCATGATTTGAACATGAACATTGATCCCAGTTGTGAAGCCATGTGCTCCATCCTGCCTGTGAAAAGCACATTGATAAGGTCAGGGCCAGAATCACATTGCACTGTGAGGACGGAAAGCCAAGCATGGATTTGGAAGGTGCAGCCGAGGGAGCCGGAATGCACTCTGAGTTGGTTATTCCAATTGCAGTGATCAGCTCTCAATGGCAAGCCTCAGAAATGAAGGCGGTAAAGGTCCTTTGGACAATGGGAAGAACAGGTTATTGATTTGAACAATGAGCCATGACCGTAACAAGCGGTTGAACATACTCGAGGGGCTGAATGGCCTCCTCCTGTTCCAAGTGGATGGGTTACAACAAAAAAAAGGCTTCAACCTCACTGGAATAAAATAGAAAGTATTGGGTTTTTCTTCTCTCTGCGCTTCTCACTGATCCTCGTGGCGTACAGTTAAGTCTGGGAATCGATAGATTCTCGATCTATCGAGGAATCAACTGTGATGGAGGAAAACGGATGTGAGGAATGATGGAGGGGCAGTGGTGTGTTAAATTATTCCCCCGGATGGGTGCTTGTGTCGTCCAGGTGAGGGGATCAGAAAGGGGCAGCCAGACCTCCAGGCTGTCCACCGACAGACTTAACAACACCACTTCAGCTGGCCGGAGGAAGTGTGCGCAAGTCCGAACCAAACCATCCCCACGACTCCTTCCCCATCCCGACAAGGTCTCTGAAAGATACCTCTGATGAAGGGTCTAGGCCCGAAACGTCAGCTTTTGTGCTCCTGAGATGCTGCTTGGCCTGCTGTGTTCATCCAGCCTCACATTTGGTTATCTGGCGTTCCTGCGTGCTTGCTCCCTTCCTAACTTCCTCACAGGGCAACTGTTCTGAACCCAGATCCACTGGCGACTCCCAATGAGCACTGCCCTGTTTCTGAAGACAGAGCATCACCATCCAATCAGTGTCTGACCCCCAACTTGAAGCCGACTGTGGGAAATAGATATATTTTTCTGTCGCACTATTTCGTGACCTAACGTACGTTCGGATAGTTTTGAACTTCTCAGCTATTTTTTCAGAGGAAAGATGGAATTAAACCGAGTCAAACGAATGTGCTGCCTTGGTGATTTTTATTTGCTGTGTGTTAAGGAGTGAGGATCGCACCCGAAACTTGCCAGCACTGGGCCTAATTTTGTGATTTCGAGCGTCAGTTTGTCTCCTAACCAACAACGTGACAACAGTCCCTGTTTGCACACAGATAGCTGGTTTGTTCGCGTCTAGCTTTGCGTAAGTCTTTGAAATCCAGCAGGGATGAGCTGTGAGCACCGTTGGATCTCGGGGTAAAAACACTGCCCGATGTGTGTAAGGCAACAGGCCCACAGTGCTTGTTGGATGGCCTAGTGGTGCTATCACTGGATTGCTGATCCAGATAATGCTCTGGGGACCTGGGTTCGAATCCTGCCATGGCACTTAGTGGAATTTGAATTCAATTAAAAATATCTGGAATTAAGAATCTACTGAAGACCGTGAATCCATTGCCTGTAGGGAAAACCCATCTGGTTCACTATTGCCGTTTAGGGAAGGAAACTGCCATCCTTGATGAAGGGTCTAGGCCCGAAACGTCAGCTTTTGTGCTCCTGAGATGCTGCTTGGCCTGCTGTGTTCATCCAGCCTCACATTTTGTTATCTTGGAAACTGCCATCCTTACCTGGTCTGGTTTACATGTGACTCCAGACCCACAGCAATGACTCTCAACCGCCCTCTGGGCAATTAGGGATGGGCAATAAATGCAGCCTTAGCTGGCAATACACTCATCCCATTCAGGAGCATTTTAAAAAAGTATGAACCAGGAAAGAATTAGGGAGTCCTTCGAGATAAGATTTCTCTCATGGGACATGGGTGTCGCTGGCTGGGCCCAGTATTTATGGCCCATCCCCAATTGCCTGAGCTGCCTTCTTGAGCCACTCCTGTAGGAAGACAAACAGTGTAGTTCGCTAAATAATTTTGACCCAGCAACGGTGAACTAACGGTGATTGTATTTCCAAGTCAGGACAGTGAGTGTCTTGGAGGGGAACTTGTCATCTTACTGGGTGGAACATGGCAGTGTTCCATGCATCGACCTCCCTTGTCTCTCAAGATATCACGGGCCTCAGGAGAATTTTGTTCCTTCTGATTCTTGACCCCTTCGTTGATCTCAAGTTGTGGATGTGTTTCGTGTTCAGTGAGGAAGACAGCGACTGATAACTGAGCTTCGGGATCATGATCTCCAGCGACCAGCCTGATTTCCCAGAAGGGTTTTGAAGAGAAAGAGGAACAAACAGAACAGTGCCCATGGGCTGTTGTACAGGAAGGCAGGAAATAGGGAAAGGAGATGGCCATTCTGAACACCCCCACCCCCGCCAGCTCTGCTAACCCAGCAGTTGGCGCATCATTTCCCTCAGTGGCAGTCTCCTGTACTGTCTCCTTTATTTCTAGGTGTTTTTAAAAGGTCTTGTTTTCTCTCAAACATAGACAATGACTGGGTTCCCACAGCTCTCTGGGTCCAAAGATGCTCCAGTGCCTGAGTGAAGAGGCTCTCCCTCCTCCAGTCCCCAGTGGCTTGTTCCTCTTTCAGAAACTGTGCCCCTGGTCCCAGACTGAGTTCAGGCAGGAGAAACTGCCTCCCTACACCTACTCTGTCAGGCCTGGTCCATGTGTAATGTGCTTGAACTGAGCACGCTCTGTCGACGAGAACGTACGCATGGCCTCCAGTCTGAACATCCAGGATATAACAAGGTGCAGAGCTGGATGAACACACCAGGCTTAGCTGCATCAGAGGAGCAGGAAGCCTGACGTTTCGGTTCACAGGCTGAGGCTTCGCCATGCGGTCCCGGTACCGCGGCCAGCCTGCAGCACTGCCGGCAGCCTCTGGGAATGGAGAACCCAGTGCTGGCTGAGCATCGAGCCGGTCGCATCTCTACACAGCTGCAGCACGACGGAGACATCGCTGCGGGAGAGCACGGGGTCAGTGCAGAGACAGCCCATGGGGGTTTCTGCACACCCCAACGATGACCTTCCAGAGCTACTTAAACAGGTAAACACCAGGATCCACTCCGAATGCACAGGTCCCAATCAAAACCGATGCCAGAACAAGTGCGGGGGAAGAGGTGCCACACAATGGGCCCAAGTCAGGCAGGGACATGGTTTTTCATTCATTCACTCATGGGAATGAGAGCATAAACCAGCATTTATTGTCCATCCCTAATATCAGAATCAACCATCTTGCTGTTGGCCTGGAGTCACCTGTAGGCCAGACTAGCTAAGGACCGTAAAGCGCACTCCAGCAGTCAGTAATCTCAGGTGTGGGGAATTGAAATGTAACAAGCAATGTGTTTAGATGAGAGAGTCGAACTTGCTGGACAGATAAGTTACTAAGAGTTGGGGGAAAATGGGGTTGAGGTAGCAGATCGTTAATAATCTAGAAGGGCGGAGCGGGCTGAATGGCTGTTCCGATGAATGTCCATAGGTGGTCCTTTCTCGCGTTTTTGTCTTGTTTGCAGCCTCTGAGGCCCCGTCCCTCGGTCATTCCCAGCTGAAGACCCACCCATTGTCTCAAGCAACCAAACGGTCGAAGCTGGAGGTCGCCCAGAGTTCGGGTAATCCATTCAGAGTCAGAGCATGCAGTCACTCAGGAGGTCCCTTGTCGTGATCTACCTGATAAATCTGTGAGAATATCATTCCAGCCGGATAGAACATAGAACAGTACAGGCCCTTCGGCCCACGATGTTGTGCCGACCTATTATCCTACTAAGATGAATCTACCCTGCATATCCTACATTTTACTATCCTCCGTGTGCCTATCCAGGAGTTGCTTAAAGTCTCTGAAGTATCTGACTGCATTACCACTGCCAGCAGTGCATTCCACACGCCCACCACTCTCTGTGTGAAGAACCTACCTCTGACATCTCCCTGATACCTTCCTCCCATCGCCCTAAAATTATGTCGTCTGGTAACAGTAATTTCCACCCTTGAGAAAGTCTCTGACTATCCGCTGTATCTATGCTCTCATCATCTTGTACACCTCTATCAAGTAACCTCTCCTCCATCTTCACTCCAATGAGAAAAGCCCTAGCTCCCTCAACCTTTCCTCAATAAGACCTGCCATCTAGTCCAGGCAGCATCCTGGTAAATCTCCTCTGCACCCTCTCTAAAGCTTCTACATCCTTCCCCTAATGAGGTGGCCAGAACTGAACACAGTATTCCACGTGTGGTCTAACCGGGGTTTCATAGAGCTGCAGCATAACATCGTGGCTCTTGAACTCAATTCCCCTGCCAATGAGAAACATCCCAAGAGCTCTTGTTCCATTATGGAACCTGGGAGACATTTATATTTATTCCTGAGCATTATCACGTATATTTAAGCTAATATACTGGTCCATGTGATCTTGTTGTTTTGCGGGAGCTTGCTGTGAACAAATTGGGTGGTATGTTGCCTTTTGTGATGACACTTAGGAAGACTTGATTGCCTGTAAACCACTGGGATGACGCATGATATAAGGTGCTGCATTAATGCAATTGTTTCCCTCTGGCTGACAATCTTTCTTCTTTGGAGAAGGGATTGACAATTTTCACTCAGCACTGAAGCTTGCATCATCCCGATGTCATTGAAATATGAAACTGGAATTGACGAGCCCTCACGGGAGCCCCTGCTCAGAGTTCCGAACCTCCGCGTTCAGGGTCTGGGTCTGTTGGGAGCTGCCTTGCAGAACACGGCCACATGGCATTTCCGTGCAGTGCTGAGGGGGTGCTGCGCTGTCTGAGAGACCAGCCCCTCCGTGAGGAATATTGCTGGACTGTCTCTGTTTGTTTGTTCAGTGGAAAAAGTCAGCTTCTGATGCACTGTTGCAAGTTCTGGAGAATCCTACTAGACAACGTAATTGGATGCACAATTCCTGGTCTTTGGATTACCGAATGTGGGCTCTTAATGAGCTGTTCCATCACGACGCAGCACAACGGTTGGGTGGAAAGTATTTTGGGGAGGGCCTTCTGAGCAATGGTTCAGATTTAAAGACGGTCCCTTTACCACTGTTGGTTGGTGCTGGAGTGCTCACATCTTTGTAGAGCGGTTGGTCACACGTTTGCTTTGCTTGCAGAGTTCCTGCGGCCGGAGGGCCCAGCCGAACACTGTGATCGCCTACAGGCTGGTGTTCAGAACTCTGGGACTGCGAATGAGCGACTGCAAAACCAGCGGGAGCCAAAACTCAAAAAACAAAAACGCAAAAAATCAAAAACGCAAAAAAACTCAAAGGAAAGGTGAGGAATGACTTGCCAGCTTCAAAGCACGTGGGTTCAGACTGTGGAGAGGCAGGCTGGAGAGGTATTTGACCCTGTCAGCAGTGTGTTGCGGCTCACTTAGGAAAAGGGTGTCGATAATCCAGCCCAACTTTTGCAGAAGTTGTCACAAAAATCTGAGTGTCCGATTTATTCATCCACTGTTGGCCATTTCCATTGGGTCTCACATTCGGACGTAGGATGGTGATGACCCTCTGGTCTTATCCTTCAGCTAGCCAAGCAGACGCCCAGGTCATGTTCTGAGCGCTCAGCTTCTTTGTAGGTGATAGGATGTGAGCTTGTGTGAAAATTAAGCCAATGCAGAATTCCAACTCTCATCATGACAAGGAAAGCATTGTTGGTTCCTTTTTATGATAGGAGATCTGCTGTCCTGATCTGATCCTATTCCACCTCAATGTGGTTGATCCTGGACTGTCCCCTGGGCAAGAGATACTGATCTCATCAGTGGCAGCACCTCCCGTGAATTAATTTAAAGACAATGTTTGACAATGCTAGCAGTGATGAATTTAGCTGACAAACTTCTGTTCAGGGCAAAATTAATTTGCAATGGAATTTGTCATTAATAGAGAAATAACTCTATAACTCTGTAAACATAATGTAGGAGCAAATTACTGTAGATGCTTGAATCTGTACACAAAAACAGCTGAAAATCACAGTGGGTCAGGAGCAAGATAACGTTTTGAGTCGAGATGATTCTTCCTCAGATCTGACGAGAAAGGGGGAGCATTTATGCAATAGTGGGTCTATGTTGTGCTGGGAGAGAAAAGACGTTGATAGTACAGAATAGGTGATCAGAATGTGAGAATGGCAGAACAATGGTGTGTCTAACTGCCAGACATGAAAGAACGAACAGTCCCACTTGGGTTGGGGGTAGGGGAGAGAGGAAATGGTGACAGAGAATGCAACAAGTAAATCTTAAAATAAAAGCAAGGAATGGGAGCAGGTTCACCTCTGAAGTAAACCTTCTTATTCTTTAACAAATTGCAGAGAGATCTCCGACCACGATGCAACTGAAACTACCTTTCTTAAAAACCCCAAGCGCGCACAATCATTCAAAAGTAAGACCAACAAAAACAGATGGTTTGTCACAAACATTATGCTTGAAGAAGTATGGACTGGGAAAAACCAGTTCTGTCCATCAAAAGTACAACTACGAGATGGGATGAGTTATTCCTTACAGTCCTCTTGATTATTTAAAATGTTGGTAACACACTGCTCTCTCGCGCAGGGTTGGTCAATTTCTGATTCGGGAGCTGACCGGGTGGACCTTGGTCTTTAATCGGACTCGAATTCTCTTGTTTTAGAGTCTCGAGGCTCTTCTGACTTCTCGCTGTCAGAGGGAGACAATAGATGCTTTTGTTTACAGGCTTCTGAGTGCAGTTCCTCGGAGATCTGTCACACACTGAAGGTGGACCAATGCACAGGCAGTCATTTTCTGAAATCATAGACTCTTGGAGTCACTGTTTCAAAAATCACTGCTCCTGAGAGTAACATGTTGTGTTGCTGAAGCGAAAACTGTGCAGTGCCACTTGATCTTCAAATTGCACGTCTCCTGCCGGACTCGTTGCTGTCTTGCAGTCCTGCTTCCATTGGTCCATCTTTGTCTGGTTGAAAAGTTTGGGGGGGCGGGGGGAGTAGAAGCAATTTATTACAAATGGAACTGGCTCTTAGCGAAAGCAGCTTTGATGCTGTGTTGATGAATTCTTGTTTGGAGAAAGGAGTTGGGTATGAAATGGGTTTGTGGTGTCGACTGGTCACCAAACACTCAAAGAACTGTTTCCATGGTGTCTGCTGACAGGATTGTGAGGCCTGTGAGCTCCTTCCCTCAGCGGTTAATGTTAAAGCAAAGGGGACTCACCTGCTGACAAAGATCCCATTCCATTAAAGATGGGCAGTTCTCCCTTCAACCCACATGACTGCACAAAGGAAAAAGAACAAACAGATTTTGGTTGTTTCTGCAATCTTGCTCGGTGTAAATTGGCTGTCACCTCCCTTACAGTTATCAGCATATTTAGAATGTACTTTACTGGCTGTGAAGCACTTTCGGATACCCTGTAGTGCAGGAGGCTTGAAGCTTGATGAATATTCTGGGTCTTCGGTGTCTGTCTGTGTGCATCAGTGGGTATTTTGGCAGACCTCGGTCCTGAGTCTGTTTCTCACTCCATCGTTCCTCTTTTTGTTTCGTTCTTTCAGTTGAACCTGACAAGGGACTGGAAGATGGCACCAGTGACACACCGGTGTGTAATTCCACAGTTTATGTTATTGCAGCTGATTGGTAATACTGGACCTTGCTGCATCTCAGAGTGAAACCTGCCTTCCTAGACCATCAGTTTCACTCCTGCAGTCTTGTTCCAGTGACTAAAGATGTTTATGTGAGGCTGTTTGTGATATGCCAGTAAAGAAGGCCCATTTCTGATTCTGAAAGCGGGGAAAAAGAAAACAAAATCATTCACATATATCTGACAGTTTGAGTCGATCTTAACAGAAATGGAAAAGAGCGAGATTGGGAAGAGGGAAATTAATTTGAACCCATATTTAGTAATTTTCTTTGTAGCAGAGGCTACAAAAACTTCCTTAAGCTAAGAGATAAGGGAGTGGAAGCCAGTGTCTTAGGATAGCCTTTATCATGAGGGACCAAGTACTTCAGAAACTAATGAAAGCAAATGCAGATAGGTTGCCAGGACCTCATAGCCTGTATCCAAGTGCGCTAAAGGAAGTGAGGCATTAGTCGAAATTGTGCAGACCTTGTGGGAGGTTTCTAGCACATTGGAATGTGGTTAATGAGTCCAAGAAGGGAGGGAGACAGAAAGCAGGAAACAATAGGCCACTCAGCCAAACATCTATCATTGGGGAAATGCTGGAACCCCATAACTTGGGAATGAGGAGCAGGATGTGTGGAGAAGTTATGTGCTATCGGTGTTAACATCCTTGTGGGAAAGACAACACCCCTTTGTCAATTTTGCTGGAGTTCTTTGAGGATAAAACAAGCAGCATTGACAAAGGGGAAGGGGTCGGTGAGGTGTATTTGGATGTCCAGAAGGTGTTCAGTAAGCTGTCAGAAAAAAGGTAACTGCGCAAGAGAGGAACTCATGGTACACGGGGTAATGCATGAGCACAGAGTGTGGATTGATGGACACACAGAAAGAGAATTGCGATTCATGGGTCTTTTTCAGGCTAGAATAGTGAGTAGCGTGCTACAACGATTACTTCTAGCCTCAGCTATTTACCATTTAGATTCATGATTTGGAGGAGAGGCAGAGTGTCATGTACCCATGTTTGCCGATGATGCAAAAGTACGAGGGGGAGGGCATGCTGGGATCGGGACAGTGGGACAATGGCAGCTTGTCACATGGTGTTGTAGATAACAAGGTGTGGAGCTGGATGAACACAGCAGGCCAAGCGGCATCAGAGGAGCAGGAAAGCTGACGTTTCGGGCCTAGACCTTCCTGCTCCTAAGATGCTGCTTGGCCTGCTGTATTCATCCAGCTCCACACTTTGTTATCTCGGATTCTCCAGCATCTGCAGTTCCTATTATCTCTGATACATGGTGTTGCATACTGGAAACTGTGAGCTCATGCACGTTGGCAGGAAGAATCAAAAAGCAGACTGTCACTGAAGTGGTGCAGTATTCTACAAAGGGCCAGCACCTAGGCTCCTTGGATGTTGTCATGCATGCGGTATAACAGGTTTGCGTGCGGATGCGATGAGTCATTAAGCAGGCAAATGGCATGAGGGCTCCAAACCGAGGCCTCTTCTGCTGGTTGGGTTAGCACGGTGAAGATGCTGAATGATAACTGTTTCGCAGAGCTGTTATTAAACTGGTGCACTGACAACATGCCACAGCAATTGGCGAGCCACATCACGCTGGGCACATGCCCGTGTGATCTTGCTGTGCACTTCTCAGCCGCTTTATGTGCACTTCCGAAATGGCGGTGTTCTCCGATCGGGAAGTCCGTTGTGGAAGTCACCTAAACAGAACTGCAGGATCAGTTCTTCGGAAACAGGAGACAGTTGTTCTGTGCATTGCAAGGATATTCAGTGGACTGCTCCCAGTGTGACTGACCGTCTGGAGTCAGCATAGTCTCCAACGACAATAGGGCTGTACTCTCATCGGACAGAGACAACTGCTGGTGAGTTGAGGGGTTCAGCCTTCAGCTAAGGTGGGATTGGGGCAGGTAGCAAAGGCAGGACCTTTTTCATTCATTCATTCGTAGGATGAGAGCGTCGCTGGTGGGGCCTGCATTTATTGCCCATCCCTAATCGCCCAGGGGGCAGTTAAGAGTCACCTACGTTGCTGTGGGTCTGGAACCGCGTGTAGGTCAGACCAGGTAAGGATGGCAGTCTCCTCCCTCAAAGGCGTGTGTGTTCCAGATGATAATCGAGGGAGGTTTCTTGGTCATCAATCAACTCTTAATTCCAAATTTTGTTTCAATGCCATGGCAAGATTGGAACCCAGATCACCATGGGAACCATTCTGTGGACGAATGGTCCAATGGGAATACCATTTGGCCATTGCTCTTCCTCTTTTAATTTTACTGTGACTTCAGCCACGGTAGGAGCGCAGCTCCTTGCGGTTGGGGTCCCTCTGCATTACAAAGCCTCAGTCCAGCCAGTTGAGCTATGTGACTGCCTCAGAACAGTATGCTCGGCACACTGCTTCTCCAAACCAGTGTGTGTCTGCATCTGGGAGCTCACAGGAACTGAGCCCTCTCCTCTGTACTTTCTTGGCCGTGGAGCTGTGTGATACCTGGGGAGGTTGTGAGAGGTGTACTGTCAATGTCAGGCTTCAGCTGTGCTGGAAATGACGAGAAAGGGCGTTTGGATAGAAACCCTGGTGTGAAAGGGAACAATATTTTAGACAGCATGAGAGGAAAACTCTTGCTAGAGTGAAGAATGTTCTTTTACCTTTCAAGAGGCATGAATGGGAGGTGAATAACTGGGGTGAAATTAGTCTTGCTTTCAGCTACACCATCAAATACAGGTCTATTAACTTGCCTTAATCGAAATGAAATGATGGGGGACAGCACATTTGATAGTGTGTACTTAGGCTTGTTCTCCTCAGCACTGGATTCCTCATCCCAGCGGGATTCCCCCTCGCTGGGACAGTTTGCACTGCTGGAATGTCAGGAGAGCTCATGGGCTTGGATCACTGATGTCCTTAAGGTGCAGGGAATCTGCTGTCCTCAGCTGGTCTTGGCTTATGTGTGACTCCAGGCCCGCAGCACAATGTGGTGGCTTCTCGAAATGCCCACAGACTGCTCTGGGTGCACCAGTACCTGTAGGCGGCAGTGTTTCAGGAAGGAACTCCTCACTGCCACCTTCAACAACGGGTGTCAAAGGTGTGTGAGCAGCGACAGAGTATTCCCAGATGGAAATGGGTGATTGACAGAATTGTAACTATTTATTTCAACTGTTTGGATAGCAGTGGTGTGCAGGGATATGGGGGGGAAAGGTAGGAGACTGGCACTGTGGTGCAAACTGGATGGGGTGAGTGGCCTGCTTGAGTACTATATCAATTCTTCAGTCATTCTGAGAACTACAGCATCAACGGAAACAGGCAAGAGCAGTGAAGACATGTACTTCAACATGAAGGGGCTGTGGAATTTGTGTTAATCAGAGTCCTGAGACCTCTCCCTGAGGGATGGGAAGACAGGGTGGTGGGTCTTCAGAGGGTCGGTGTGGATTCAATGGGCCAAATGGCCTGCTTTCATACTCTTGGAGGGGGCGGGGGGGGGGCGGTCCGTGGTAACATTTCAAAGACATTTGCACAGGTACCTGAATAGTGAAGGTTGAGAGGGATATGGTGAAATGCAGGAAAGTTTTACTTTGGGAAACTTGGTTGGTGCGGACAAGTTGAACCAAAGGGTCTGTTTCTTTGCGGAATGAGTCTACAAGTGAACCATCCCTGTTCAGACGTGGAAACTTGGATAAGAACCAATGCACAATCTTATGCTGCTCAAGTTAATGGGTTTGCATTCCAACAGATTGTCTTTCTTCAATGCCAAAGCGGCTAATGGAAATTTTGAGGGTTGAAAATGTTACTGACAGTGTGTTTGTCCTTGAGATACTGTCATTGGTGTCACTGATCGGAGCACATGTTGTTCCTGTCGTGTACATCCTGATTTTTGTACTCTGTGTTGCCTGATAAAATTTGCGACTTTCACCATCTGGAATGGTCCTTTTTGCTTCACAATCCCCACGAATGGAAATTATGCACTGGGGGAGGAATTTTATTTTTGAGGCATGGAGGTGCTGACTTGCCTCGCTGAGTTTCCTGTCAGCCATGGTTTGACAGCACTGTGCACTCCCATTGCCTTGGACCCTTCTTCCACTGGGGTGTGCTGTTCGCTCTCCCTTCACTACCTGATGGCTCTGAATCCCAGAGTGAGAAAGGGAAGAGGAGACACTTCTTGAGTGGCTTTCCCAGCCTTTGGGATGTCTGAAACTGCTTGACCACCAATGATGTGCCGTTGGAATGGTTTCAGTCTTCATTGTGTCAGAGAGGTGACAGCCAATTTGCTCACAGAAAGCTCCCACAACGGCAGTGGAAAAAAGAGAGGATGACAAGTTTTGGGGAAAGCAGGATGGAGGATAAATATCATAAGGAAAGACTTACTGCAAGATATTGCCAGCCACTTTCACTAGAAGTGTTGTCCTTTTATTGTGAGGTTGGTTTGGCCCAGTTTGTGCATAGGAAGCTTCCATAGGAAACCATGCAGTAATGACAGAATAACTTGGATTTTTTTTCTCTCTATTAATAAGATTATTTTGACGGACAAGCGCTGGCCAGCAAAGGTGGTTGCCCCACAGTAATGCGAGTGTTCATGCGATGAGGCTGACTGGACCTCCATTTCATGCCTCAGCCCAAGGACAGGCCGTTGGGCTATGCCGCCCTCCCTCAGTCCTGGGATGTGCAAGCACCAGGAGGGTGAGTTGAACCCAGGATCTTCTGAGGAACAGCAGTCCCTGAAACTGTGAGACGGTTCTGGGCAGGCACCAGCTGCAAGTCATTGGAGCAGCAGGGAAGCATGGTGTTCTTTCGCTCAGTGCTGTCCCATTCATTTTGTGTTTTTACTGACTGCTGAAACAGGACACAACAGGCCAGCGTCTCGATTGTGATTCATAAGTTGACATTGTTCATTTATTTTTGTTTTGGGATTGCAGGATTCTGCTGCTCAGGAATGACTGGCAAACAGAGGAAATAGAGAAACCCCTTCCTGGTGAAGATGACCCAGACTGTGGGCTCATAGCCAACCTCTTTGTTAAAAGCGACCTGTTCTCTTCGGTGCACCATTAAAAAGCTACCTGTGGTATGGAGTTAGAACATTGTTGTGGTTTCTTTCTCAGTGTGTTGACCCTGTACTCATGGCTAAGAAAGGGATTTACTGAGAGTCCCAGAGACACAATGAATGTCAGGAAGACGTGCATTTATTCAGTGGCTTTCAGAAGCTCAGGACATGTGTGCAGGCAGTTTAATGTCAGTCATTTACATTTTCATGTCTCATCCCTTTGGGTGCAATGGGGACAGTGACTGGCATAAACTCAGTCAGGAGGGCTTTGTCTGTTCAAAGCTTATATTCAAACATGCTACACTTTAGTTATCAGGGGTGTTGAAGGTCACTGCTGTTTGGGGCTGCTGTGCACACAAGTAAGACAGAAATAGCTGGAGAATTGTGGAATCCCTACACAATGGAAGCAGGCCATTTGATACAGTGAGTCCACACTGACACTGGGAAGAGTATCCCATCCAGACCCACGCTATCCCTGTAACACTGCTTCTCCTCTGGATAACTGATCTAGCCTGCGCATGCCTGGACGCTATGGGCAATTTACCATGGCCAATCTACTCTAACCTGCGCATCCTTGGACTGTGGGAAGAAACCCATGCAGACATGGGGAGATTGTGCAAGCTCCACACATCATCAGGTCTGGCAGCATCAGTAGTGACAGAAACAGTTAACATATCAAGTCCAGTGACCTTTCTTCAGACCACCATTCTGAAAGATTGTCCTGCTTTCTCTCTCTCTCTATCAATATTGTGACCTGCTGAATTTCTCCAGCCCTTTCGATTGTGTTTGATATCTTTAGCAGCCGGAGTTATTAGTTTTATTTTGATGGCCATGGAACTGAGGGGCTGACAACACGACTGCCTGCCTCTTACCGACAGGGTCTGTCGGTCCCTTCTGGCCTTAAGGCAGCCATTACTACCTCATAACTGTAGCTCATTTCTACTTTCCTCGTTGTGTGATTCTACATTAAATTGTTTGATCCTTGGGGATACAGCAGGCACTATGTTTCAGGTTCATCAGGGACATCCACAGAAGCAAGACCTGACAGTGATTTGTGGAGGAAAGATCGCCATTAAAATATTTTCAGGATTATTGTAGCCAGGCTGTGGCTTTAAGGTGTGTTCTGTCCTGGATTTTTATTATGAAGAGAGGTTGAAACAGATGGATGAGCAATCTGTTCTACCCTAATTAAATACTCAGTTTGTGTGATTTCAGGGTTTTATTTTAAAGTTGAAACAATTCCTTCAATGCCTTTAGGAAGAGATTTTTTATTCCTCCATCCAACTCTATTTTGATTCAGTCCCATCCTTTCCCCACCGCTCCCCTTTCCACTTTTGACATAAACATTGCCCTTATCAGGCTTTGATTGTTAATGTTTCACCAACCACGTGGGTGTTTTTGTGGTGGCGGCAAATAGTAAATAAAGATTTTGCATACTGGTGTCTTTTTGCTATGCCATATCATATATATATATATACACACAGCCATTGGTGATTGGGAGAAAATATAAGCACTCCTGCTAGGTCACCTTCGGGTGCAATGGTCATGTAGGGGAGTTTTTAAAAAAAAATTTGAAGGAGCCTGAATTTCAGGAGCAGTCAAGCGCACACAGAACCAGAATTTTACTTCAGGCAATTCCAATCACTAGGGTCTTGAACCTAGACGGGGAAGCTGGTTTTTCCTCTCTCTGTTATTGGCTAAAAGCTGGAATTGCAGGTGAGACAAACTGCTTTACTGAATTTGGCTTTGCCAAGAAGGGTCGAGGCCCGAAACATCAGCCATCCTGCTCCTCTGATGCCGCTGCTTGGCCTGCTGTGTTCGTCCAGCTCTGCACCTTGTTATGTCTGTGTTCTTGTGGTGTTGCTTTACTGGTTCAGGTGCTGGTTAGTGATTAAATAATCTATTATTCTGTTAAGGTTTTCCAGTAGTTTGTTTTGTTTGTATTTTAACCATAGGGTAAGAATGAAGTGTGTTGGCTTCAAGTTTATTTTTGGCCAATCAAATGGCCCTATGCTTAGTCTTTAAAAATAAGAAAATGTTGGAGTCTCTGCCATCTTCTTAAGATATTTTGAGAATTTGGTCTGTTCCATTAGAAATGTATATAAATATCAGAAAGAAGTTGTTAAACTAGAAAGTGTTCAGAAAAGATTTACAAGGATATTGCCAGGGTTTGGAGGGTTTAAGCTACAGGGAGGGGCTGAATAGGCTGGTGCTATTTTCCCTGGAGCATCAGATGCTGAGGGGTGACCTGAAAAAGAGGTTGAAGAAGTTACAAGGAGCATGGATCAAGTAAATAATCCCCACGGTAGGGGAGTCCAAAAACAAGAGGGCGTAGGTTGCAGGGTAGAGGGGAAAGATTTATAAGGGACCTAAGGGGCAACTTTTCACACAGAGGGTGTGTGTGTGCGTGCAATGAGCTACCAGAGGAAGTGGTGGAGGCATTTAAAACAACATTTAAAAGGCATCTAGATGGGTATATGAATAGGGAGGGTTTAGAGCGATACTGGCCAAGTGCTGGCAAGTGAGATTAAGTTAGGATATGTGGACGATTTGGACCGAGGGTCTGTTTCCATGCTGTACAACTATGTTAAACAGAGCTAGAGGATACGATTGTATCAGTGATAATGGGAACTGCAGATGCTGGAGAATCCAAGATAACAAAGCATGAAGCTGGATGAACACAGCAGGCCCAGCAGCATCTCAGGAGCACAAAAGCTGACGTTTCGGGCCTGGACCCTTCATCAGAGAGGGGGATGGGGTGAGGGTTCTGGAATAAATAGGGAGAGAGGGGGAGGCGGACCGAAGATGGAGAAGAGAAGACAGGTGGAGAGGAGAGTATAGGTAGGGAGGGGATAGGTCAGTCCAGGGAAGACGGACAGGTCAAGGAGGTGGGATGAGGTTAGTAGGTAGATGGAGGTGCGGCTTGGGGTGGGAGGAGGGGATGGGTGAGAGGAAGAACAGGTTAGGGAGGCAGAGACAGGTTGGACTGGTTTTGGGATGCAGTGGGTGGGGGGGAGGAGCTGGGCTGGTTGTGTGGTGCAGTGGGAGGAGGGGACGAACTGGGCTGGTTTAGGGATGCAGTAGGGGAAGGGGAGATTTTGAAGCTGGTGAAGTCCACATTGATACCATTGGGCTGCAAGCTCCTCTGGGGAGCAAGAGAGGCGGCGCCGATACAGCCATCAGTGTAACGGAGGAAGAGGTGGCCTTTGGGGCCTGTGTAGGTGCCGATGAGGGACTGTTCCACGTAACTAGAGGATACGAACCTCTCAGATGGCCAGCAAAAACAAACCGGAAGCAGTGGACGGACTACAATTCCCAGGAGGCAACAGTGCAGAGCGAACGCATGCACGCCCCGCCGCCAAAATATGTCAGTGTCGTGAAGTGCCGGAAAGGATGTCAGTTGCCGCGGTGACAGGGCAGAGGTGGAGACGTTGGATGCGTTCCCCGGCCACCGGCTTCCCCCCGCCATCTCTCTCTCTCTCTCTCTATCTCAATCTTATTTCTGTTTGTGTCCGCCTTGGTTAAAACAAACAAGAAAATATGAACGGGTAGGTGCCGGCTTTTAAAAATGACACATCGAGTACGCGGAATGAACGAACGTCGGCAGCTTTCCCTCCGTGCGCATGCGTGACGTGGCCGTGTCATGTTGGTGGGGTTGGGTTTAGGGATGATTGGCGGCCGAGCACGTCCAATTAGCTGGCGGCATCCCGACAGCCAATCGGCGCCAGGCCGGTGGGGGCTCGGGGGCGGGTCCAGCAGGTGACAGGTGGGACAGTGTAAGGCAGGTGAGTGAGCTGAGAGTGGTCTGTACGGGTCCCAGCAGGTAATGTGCACGGCTGAAAGAGCTAGTGTGTGAACAGCTGTACAGTTATAGAACAGTTAGAGATATGTACATCATGGAAGCAGACCAGATATCCTGAATTAACCTAGTCCTGGTTGCCAGCACTTGGCCTGTCTCCCTCTTCACCCTTCCTATTCATAAACCCATCCAGATGTCTTTTATTAGTTGTAATTGTACTGGTGTCCACCACCATCTCTGGCAGCTCATTGCATAAACACACCACCCTCTGTTTGAAAAAGTTGCCCCTTAGATCCCTTTTAAATCTTTCCCCCCTCACCTTAAGGGTCTAGGCCCAAAACGTCAGCTTTTGTGCTCCTGAGATGCTGCTTGACCTGCCGTGTTCATCCAGCCCCACACTTTGTTATCTTGGATTCTCCAGCATCTGCAGTTCCCATTATTGCTTAAACCTATGCTGCCTAGTTTTGGAACCCCCCCCCCCCAAAGGGAAAAGTCTTTGCTTGGTGTTTAGTGCAGGAAAAGGGAACATAAAAAGCCAGATTGCCATCCACACCTTGTCCGTCCAGCTATTCCTTTTGGGCTCTCTTTCCCCACCTGTTGTTCACTCCTAAACCCCCTCCCACTGCCCTATCTTCTGCATATAAACCAACACTTACCTAGCTGCAATGAGTTCTGAGGAAGTGTTGCTTGACATAAGACATTAACTCTCATTACTCTGTACAGATGTGGGCAGATCTCATGAGCTTTTCCAGCAATCTCCATTCTTGTGTAGCAACAACAGGATTAGGCCATTCAGCCCCTCAAGCCTCCTACCCCCTCCACTGAAAATGTCATGGCTAATGTGTGGCTGAACTCCGTGTGCCTGCCTTGTGTCCATATCCCTTGCTAAAATGAAATGTTGATTTTGATTTTAGGTTTAGATTTTTATTGCCACGTGTACCCTAGGTGCAAGAGTACAGGAGCTTAGTGTAAAGTCAATAATGTCGCCACACAAGCGCCATCTTTGGGACGACTGCTTCAGTACAGAATCATAAGAATTATTTGTAGGATCATTTAAGTCAGCAATGATGCTGGGCCACCTTGTGGTGTAGTGGTACAATACAATACAATTCAGTACAGCACAGGAACAGGCGGTTCATCCCATCAAGCCTCTGCAGATTCTAATTCTTATGTAACTCCCCCTACTTATTGCCCATGCGCAGTTTCTATCCACGTGTTTGCCTCCCATTCACGTGTCTGTCAAGTTACACCTTAAACATTACTAACTTGCCTGTTTCCTCCACCACCGCTGGCAGTGTGTTCCAGGCACCTATCACCCTCTGTATGAAAGACTTTCCCTGCACCTCTCCCCGAAAGAAATAAAGCAGTCTCAGGGTGGTGGGAAAGAAGTATTTTAGGACAGATTGAGGCCCTTCTGTGGCACTGTTTAAAAAAAAACACTGTGCCTCCTTGTGGCACAGTGGTAGTGTGCCCCTGGACTGAGAGGCCCAAGTTCAAGTCCCAACTGCTCCAGATATGGGTGATAACATATCTGAACAGATTGATCGTAAAAATAGGTTATGTTAAAAAAAATTTGGCTCAGGTACAACTTTAGCAACTGAGTTTAGCAGCCACCACGGTTGGAGGGAAATCTCCAGTCCTCTTCGAGTGAGTTTGTTTTTTCCACTGATCAACCTGTTCAAGGCCGTTATTACAAACTTCTGGAGCAGGTGGGACTTGTCCCCAGGTCCCTGGCTCAGATGTAGGTACACTACATCTGAACCACAAGGACCCCTTTGTATGTAGACTTGATTTTTAACATTTCTCATGAATGGTCTGGTCCTAGTTCTTTGACTGTTGCCTCTTGGTTCTAGAATTTTAATCAGTAGAAATAGTTTAGCTGTCTTTCCCTATTAATGTCTCGAAGAGTAAGGATGATGCAGTTCTGCGAGAGCAAACAAAGTATGGGAGCATGTGATGAATCGATACTGAGGGTCAGAGGTGAAAGCCAGTGGCTGCTGACGTACTGCAGGGTTTGGGTCCTAGGTTCTCTTACTGTTAACACTGTGCACTGATGACCTGTGTGTGAATGTGGAAGGTATGGTCAGTTAGTTTGCAGCTGACACAAAAATTGATGGTGTGGTAAGCAGTGAGACGGGATACCTTAGACAGTGGGACAGTATGGACCGGCTGAATGGTGGAAAATGGAACTAACTCTTCAAAGTATTTTGGGGGCATTGAGAAGGCATGAACAGTTGGACCTCAGGAAGTGCAGAGAATCAGCGGTACCTTGGTGTGCATGGTCAGAGATCCTTGAAAGCAACAAGTTAGACAGGTAAAATGGTTACTAATGCAGTTGAGGTACTGGCTTTTATTGGTGAATTGATCGAAGACAAGAGCAGGGAGGTTATGGCAGTACTGTACATAATGTTAGTTTGGCCACAGTTGGAGCACTGTGTGCACTTTTGGTCACTACACTATAGGAAGAATATGACTGCATGAGAGAGGCTACAGAAGAGATTAACCAGGATGTTGCCCTGGGTTGGAGCAATTCAGCTTATCAAGTCTCGACAGCTGAAGTTGTTCTCCTCAGAACAGAAAACTGGAGGAGGGGACCTTCCAGTGGTGTACAGCGTTGAAGGAAATTCATAGGAAGAAGGTTTTCCCTTTCATAAAGGGATTTAAGGAAAGATTTCTTCAGCCAGAGTGTGGTGGGGTGTCTGAAACTCACTGACTCAACCAATGGTAGAGGTGGGAGCCACCACACACTTATCAAGCCTTTTGATGAGCCTTTGAAGCACCAAAGTGCTCAAAAATGGCACGGGGTTAGAGAGATGTTTGGCAGCCTTCCATTTTCCTGCCCTTGCTTGTCCTCTGGTGCCAGATTCTGCCTCTTTTGACATGTAAACCATGACTGTTTTCTGATAGGTAGCTCCAGTCAGTGAGTTGATAGCTTTCAGAAATGGATTTGCCTGCTGTCTTGCTGTGTTTTGAGCATTGGAGTGGATAGGAAAGGACACTGTCTTCTCAGGAACGTCAATGATTAGTGGGTCCAGAAGGAATTGGCACAAATATGAAAAGGGAACTGAGTAGAAAGTGTTTTCAGCCAGAGGTATGTCTGTAATGACACCCTGCCAAGGTGGTTGAGGCAGAAACCTTCAGTACATTGGGAAAAATACTTCAATATGTGTTTGTCGTGTCATATCCTACTGGGTGATAGATCTTTGGACAGCATACGCATTCAGTGGACCTGTTGTGAAAATGTATGTCTAAGTGTTCATATTCTGCCTAAGTATCGTGCCCAGTTCTGATCTAATTTATTTATTATTGTCGCATGTACCTAGTTACAGTGAAAAGTTTGGTTTTGCATGCAGTACAGGCAGATTGTAGAACAGAGTGAGGAATACAATGCTACGACTGCACAGAAAGTGCACAAAGAGCGAGATTCTGGTGTACATGCTTTGAAAAGATGTGAGGGTCTTTGGGAAGAGATTGGTCAGAATGTTTCTGGAGCTGGGGGATGTTAGCGACAAAGTTATGTTGGAGAAGCTGGGGTTGTTCTGCTTGGAGCAAACAAAGTTCGGGGAGATTTGACAGAGATATACAAGATTATGACGGGTTTAGCTAAGTTAGACAAAAACTGTTGGATGTTAAGAAGATGATTTTTGCACATCCATTGGTAGTCTGGAACTTGCTTCATCTGACATTGGAGACAATGAATGAATTAAAATGGAAATCAGATGAACCCATGGGGGAAAATAAACTTGCAGAGCTATGTGTTGCTGAAAGCAATTGAAATAATTTGATTACTGTATAGAGACAGAGCTTGAATTTGATGGGTCAATTGGCTTCTTTCATGACCACAGTGAGACTGGATTGTTCAACTTTGTACGGTTTTGAGAACTGAGTAACTTATTTGAGAAACTTGCATGCAATTTTCTGGACAAGTGAGGCAGCATCTTGTGACCCTTGCACCCAGATTGTGTTCAGACCAGTTGATGTGAGTAATTGGAGAACTTGTATGTAAGGTGGAAGAGCATTGTCTGTTGATCGCCGTTTTTGTTCACTGCTCCAGGACGCCGGTGCCTCCCTGGCAGGACTGTAAGCTGCGCTTGTCACAACTTGGATTCATTGACAGCTGATCGTTGCTGGTCTTTGTAGAAGGAGGAGAAGAAGCGTTTTGCCATGGGCAGGTAAGTGCTAAGTTTTGGGCAGTAACTCTGCAATAGCTTGAAGTAATGATTGGCTTTTGAAATCAGGATAATCACATTTCACTTGCTCAGTACTGTGCTTGGTTCTTGTTCTGCTGTTGCTGGTGGAGCATATCTGAATTTCAGTCCAGTGAATTCCAACTTCTGGAAAGTTAGCAAGATTCTCACACAGGGCAGTTTGTGACAGGTACAGTGGTGGGCAGAGTCCAGAGAGAAATGAAGATTCTTTTTTACATTCCCTTCACAACCTAAATGTCCCACAGCAATGGACAGCCAGTAAAATATTTTTAGAATTTTTTCACCTTTTCGGTGAAGGAACGGCAGCAGCAGCCAATTTGCATGCAGCAACTTCTCACGAGCAACAACATGATAGTAAGCAGATCATCAGCTTTTGTAACCTTGAGTAAGAGAGGGCTGTTTGCCAGGACATGGCCTGGTGTGGCACATTGACTCAGTGGTTAGTACTGTTGTCTCACAGTGCGACAGACTTGGGTTTGATTCCAGCCTGTTTGTGTGACGTTTGCAGACTGCATGTATTTCCTGTGGGTGCTCCAATTTCCTCCCCAAGTCCTGAGGTGTGCAGGTCAGCTGTATTGGCCTTGCTAACTTGCCCCATAGTGTCCAGGGATGTGCAAGGTAGGTGGGTTAGCCATGGGAAATACAGGAGTAGGATAAGGTGTGATGTTATTCGGCAGCCAGTGTGGACTTGATGGGCTGAATGGCCTACTTCCACAGTGTTGGGATTTTATGATTCCATGGTTTTCCCCAACCCATCTGAACGAGAGTAGAGGAAGCCTCAGCTTATCTTCTGATCTGAAAGACAGGTCCTGTAATAGTTCAGCATCTCTTGATGACCTCATGTCAGCCTTGGTTGGAATGGCTCGTGGAGGTGTCAGAGCTTCAAAGGCAACATTGATTCCTCTGTAATTTTGCAAGATAAAACATATTAATCTGGTTAGTCAGCAAACCGTGAGATGTTGGTCACTAAATTGCTCATTGGTATACTCTAAGGATTGAACTCGAGTCAGTTTTGAAATTGCAACCTGAGATAAATTCCCATCTTGGAAAAAGTGCCCTTTTTGCCGGTCTGTGATCTCTCTTGAAGCATTGTTTTATTTTTTTTTCACCGAGAACTTGTCTCTTCCATAGGTCCTACATCTCTTGTTTATTCCCAGCTTCATGGCATTTCAGCTTCTCTCCTTCCACCTGCCCACGTCCATTCAACACCACTTTCCGTCAGTTGACAGCTCTTGCATTGATCATTGTTCTCACAACTTTACTGTATGTTCTGCTCGTTTTGGATAAGACTGGATGGGGACGATTGTACCAGGACAAAGGAGATAGGTAATGTATGAACTGCAGATTCTATCTCTTCATCCGTGAGCATTGCCATGGTATTGAACTTCTGTAGTTGCTACAGTAAGCTTTCCTTGTTGCTCCGAAATCTTCAGCACTCGGTGAACACTGTCCAGCTCAAACACAAACCCCTGAATGCCGAAAATCCTGTTTCGCCGTCACTCCTTCCCCTGTATTCATCTCTTCCACTTCCCACTTCCAGGTCCATCTCCAAGTCTTCAAATCTAATCTAGAACACAAATCAGGTTTTCATTTCTGTAGCACCTGACTCAACCTCAGGCTGCTCCAAAGCACTGTACAGCCACAAAGTACAGCCGCAGTGTGAACTGAGATTTGAGCCCAGCCTGCTAGCTGCTGAACTACTCGGCAGGGGCTGTGCAGCGAAATGTGGGTTTTTCTCAACTTGATGGTAAAAATAAAATTGTTCCTCTTTCTCTGTAACTCTTGTTTCTGAATTTAAGAGGACTCCAATAACCCAAAATGGTGAAAGCTGTGAGTCTGAGCTTGGGAAAGATATGGCAATTTAATCTTTGGAGTTTAGGATTTTGAGGAGAAATCCTCCTGACTTCACTTTTACAGATTGTGATTATGTCTCATGAGTACACTATGTCACACCCTTTTAACTCTATCTTTGTTAACCTCAGGTCACAAGTGCTTGAATGATGCCCACTTAGGTAGAACATGGAGCACTATAGCCCAGGATCAGGCCCTTCAGCCCACCATGTCAGTGACACTAAACTAATCCTACCAGCCCACACTTGGTACAGATCCCTCTATTCCCTAGCTGTTCATGTGTTTGTCTAAGTGCCTCTCAGACATTGCTGTTGTCTCTGCTTCTACCGCCTCACCTGGAAGCATGTTTCACCCTCTCTGTATGTAAAAAAAAAAGCTTTCCTTGCGCATCTCTTTATAAATATTTCCCTTCTCTCCTTAAACCTACATCCCTTAGTATTTGACAAGTCCACCCTGGGGGAAAAAAAAAGTCCAACTATTGACCGTCCCCATGTCTGTCATAATTCTGTATTCTTGGATCAGTTTGCCCCTTGGCTCTGATGTTCTAGTGAACGCAATGCAAGTTTTCCGAACCTTTTCTGATAGCTATTGCTTTCCAATCCAGGAAACATCAGGTACATCTCTTTGCACTCTCTCTAAGGTCTCCACAGCCTTCCTGTAGCACGGTGACTGGAACTGCACACAATACTCCAAAGTTTGCAGACTCTTTACTATCTCTGTATCTTTTCCCAGCCTCTCACCGTCTGAGATCTCTGCAATTCTCCAAATGTGGCTTCTTCACCATCCCCAGTTTCAGTTGCTCCACTGTTGCCCCTCTGTTCCTGCCTGGAAAACACCTTGTCACTGGTTCTTCAAAAGGGTGGCAACTTTCTGGTATTACCATGTTCCTAAATGCCAAGTCTTTGACAAGGCATTGTAAAGTTTTTGATTGATTTGTAGCTCGGATTGTGGATGCTGTGGTTGGTTCACTCGCCGAGATCGTTCATTTGTTTGCTGACATTTTGTTACCCTGCTGAGTAATGTCATCAGTGCAGCCTCCGATGAAACACTGTTGTGTTTTCCCGTTCGCTATTTAAACTCCGGGGCCCACTGGCGTTGATTACCTCATTTCGGGTTTTCCTTTCCAGTTTTGCGTAAATAGGGTCTAATGCTACATGTTCATTGGTGGCATTCTAGGTGGAGAACCAGGCCTCCAGGAATTCCCATTCTCTGTTTGGCTTGTCCTAGGATCCTGACGATGTCCCAATTGAATTGGTGGTCCTCCTTATCTGCGTGTATGGAGATGAGTGAGTACTGGTCAACCCTATGCCGACTGCTAACAAGAACCAAAGACCCCTTACCCACTATGGACAGAACCAACGTAATATTCAAGATTTCCATGCAAGGACTGTTACAAACGTTATATTGGACAGAGAGGCAGGAAACTGCCTACAAGAATACATGAACACCAACTAACAACTGAAAAAGATGACCAATACTCGCTTGTCTCCATACACACAGATAAGGAGAACCACTGGTTCAATTGGGACAATGTCAGGATCCTAGGACAAGCCAAACAGACAAGCATGGGACTTCCTCAAGGCCTGGTTCTCCACCTAGATGGCCACCAATAAACACGTAGAATTAGACTCTATTTATGTACCACTGGAAAGAAAACCGGAAATGAGGTCATCAACTCCAACGGACCCCAGAGTTTAAATAGCAAGCGGGAACGTATAACAGCGTTTCATCGGAGGCTGCACTGAAGATGTTACCCAGCAGTGTAGTGAAATGCCTGCAAAGTAATGAACCAGCTCGACGAGCAAACCAACCACGGCCCGAGGCATTTTGTCACCGGTCCCAATATACTTTCCCATGGCTTACAGTCCAAGTTTTTTGACTTGAAATACAACAGCAAAGCACCTTTAAGGAGTGACCTATGGTGTGGGCAAATGTATGTACTTGCTACTGTTTAACCTTCTTCCTCGCTGTCCTTGTCCTCACAGGCACCTGACCAAATTGTTGGACATGGAAGCTACTGACATTGAGAACCCTTACTTAAACTACGGCATCGTGATAGACTGTGGAAGTAGTGGCTCGAGGCTCTTTGTGTACTGCTGGCCAAGACACAATGGGAATCCACACGATCTGCTCGACATCAAACAGATGAGGGGCAGGAACAGACAGCCTATTGTGATGAAGATCAAACCAGGTTAATGACTCTCGGAACAGATGTTGGCATGAACTTGTTTAAACTGAGTACCCTTTCTTTCCATGAAGAAAAGTAAATTGGGTGTCTAATCCAGATCTTGATGGAATTAAAATATCGGACGCTGTTTTAAGTGATCCACTATTATGGTTGAATAAGTAGGAGCAATTTTTTTTTGGATGATTTGTATGATATCAGAAATTTAAAATTATTAGGCAAAGATTTCGAGGGGAGATGAGAATTTTTTGGGATCTGGTTTGTTAGGATTTGGGAATACCCCAACTGAACCGGCGGTGGAAGCTGATTCCATCACTTTTGTTAAAAGGAAGTTCGAAATATACTTCAGGATGAGGAAGGTGCAGTGAGTGGGACAGAAGGTATGAGATGTTCAAAGCAATAGCATAGGCAGAATGAGCTGAATGGCAGCCTCCTATAAGTTTCATTGAGTATTTTTTTTATACTTGGTTTCCTGTCATGTCAATTAAGGAAAATCACCCTTGACTGTTGATGAACAGGCGCTTAGTGGTTACATTATGTCCAACTGCGTCACGGGTAAAGGTGGCACCAAATTAATGGCTGTTCTTAATTCCTCACTTTCAGTAAGCACGTAGTAAAAGTGAGAGAGAAAGAGAGAGAGAGAGGAGCATTGTAGATGTTAAATAACAGTGAGACTGTCCAACTGAATGGCACTTAGATCACCCCCTTGTATTGCAAGTGTGGACTTCTGTTGTGTTTCTGCAGAGTATATTGATTGCAAGACAGGATTGAATATCAGAAGATTATTTGTCTATGGGAGACATGCAAGTTGAGCCCTACACCAGCCATATGGATGAAGGACAGTATGGGGGACTCTGTCTTTGCCTTACCTGAACTGCTGAGGCTGGCTGTGCATCACTTCACGTCAGTTCAGTCAGTACCACTTTGGAATGGGTTCTGTGCTCTGCATGCAACACAGAATGGGTGCACAGCTCCCATGCTCATTCTCGAGATTGGTTCCTCACGATTTCCTTTGGAAAATTAAATCCAATGCACTAGCTACCTGATTTGCCCCTTCTTCTAAGACTTTAGGGTGAAGTCCATCAGGACTCTGGCACTTGTCAGCTCACAGCCCCACTGATTTACTGAGCACCACATTTCTGGTGATTGTAACTTTCAAGAGTTCCTCCCCATTTGCTGAATTATTGCTACATCTGGCTACATCTGTGTCTTGTTTCAGGAGACTGATGCAAAACACCACTTCAATATATCTACCAATTATTTAATTATTTACTCTCCAGCCTGACTTTGTAAAGGACAAGAATTTGTGCCTGTGTATAAATAGGTAATGTGTGTGTATATATATATATATATATATACACACACAAATATATAAACACACAAAGGTCCTCCGTACAGAGAATCTTTCCAATGTTTTTTATATTTCTGGCAAGTTTTCTCTTACACTCTCATTTTTTCCTCTGTTGGTTAGACAGTGAAAGTTAATACCATTTCAGTGAATGACTAACAGTAATCAAATGTAGATCCATTTTAAGAGGGGTTAGATAAACACCTGAGGTTAAAGCAAATAGAAGGATGTAGAAATGGCAGGGTGAAATGTTCTGAATAGAAGGGAGGGATTTGGTGTGGAGCAGTAGCACCAGCAGATGGAATGGCGTGTATGCTTGGCTGTGGTTCAAAGTCAGTATCCGTGTGTGATAAAAGCTCTGCTGTCTGCAAAGAAAACTGTGCTTTCTAGTATTCCAAAGAACATGGCTGAAAATGGGCTGTGAGGTCTGAATGACAAGAAACGTGGATGAAAAAGAAACCCAAAAGAATTGCGAATGCTGGAAATCAGAAACACAGGTTGCTGGAAAAGCTCAAGCAGATCAGTCACAATGTGGTCCCCTCTACATTGGGCAAACCAAGCGTAGACTGGGTGACCACTTTGTAGAACGCCTATGTTCTGTCCACAGAAAAGACCCTGAGCTTCCAGGTGCCTGCCACTTCAACACACCACCCTGTTCCCTGGCCAACATCTCTGCCTCAGGCTTGCTGCAGTGCTCCAGTGAAGCTCAGCGCAAGCTGGAAGAACAACATCTCATTTTCTGCTTGCGAACTCTATAGCCAGCTGGACTCAGTATCGAGTTCAACAATTTTTGAGCTCTCCCATTTCTTTACTCCAAACCCCACTCCCTGTGTCTGCGTGGGTTTCCGCTGGGTGCTCTGGTTTCCTCCCGCAGTCTAAAGATGTGCAGGCTAGGTGGATTGGCCGTGCTAAATTGCCCGTAGTGTTCAGGATTGAGTGGATTATCGGGGGATGAGCCTGGATGGGATGCTATGAGGATCAGTGTGGACTTGTTGGGCCGAATGGCCTGTTTCCATACTGTAGGGATTCCATGAACTTGTATGAACCCTATTACACACAACCCATAGTTAGCTACTAACAGCCCCCATTAGCAGTTAACAAAGTGTGAACCTGGATAAACACAGCAGGCCAAGCAGCATCTTAGGAGCACAAAAGCTGGCGTTTCAAGCCTAGACCCTTTCCGAAACATCAGCTTTTGTGCTTCTGAGATGCTGCTTGGCCTGCTGTGTTCATCCAGCTCCACACTTTGTTATCTCGGATTCTCCAGCATCTGCAGTTCCCATTATCCCATTAGCAGTTATTCGTTCTTGCAGGCTGATTGTTATTCATTCCTTTGTCCAACTGTTCTCTCTCTTTGAACGCTATATCCACCTATCATTTACTCCCTCCCAGTCTTTGGACAAAACAAAAGAACTTTTTTTCCTGGCTACCATCAGTTCTGAGGAAAGGTGGCTGGATTTATTTCCCCTTGAAACCTGCGTGGTTTTGCAGTTTTACTAACCACTGCACTCATGTTTTCCTGAACATTAAATGGTCATGGGTGGATTTAGCACACTACATGGAGGTGTTAAAATCATATTTCTGACCACTTGGTGTTCGATAATTTCTCCTGGTTGCAAGATTCTTAGCCTGTTGAAAATTGTATTCTGATGCAACAGTAGTGATTTATCTTTCCACATGGATAATGTACTTTCAAGTGCACCTGGATGTGGTCACATCTTTTCACAACAGTCCAGGTCCACTATGGCAAATCGGTAATGTGACAGCCATTGAACTGGAGTTAGGGGACCGAGAGTTAGAGCAGCGTTTACGAGGAGTGGTCTCATGACAACACTCAGGCTGTGCTCAATTTATTTCTTTGGAAGAAATAATCTCGCTTCATTTGTTCTTTTTGTGTTCCTTTCCACAGGAATTTCAGAGCTGGCAGCCACACCGGAGAAATCCAGTGATTACCTGGCACCTCTTCTGAATTTTGCTGCAGATCACATTCCTCACTCGAAACACCAAGAGACTCCACTATACATCCTGTGCACGGCTGGGATGAGGATTTTGCCTGAAAAGTAATGGTTATACTTTATTTCATAAAACAATACTCGGTCTCTCACCCACTAAGAGCCTCTTGGCCTCCCCCATACCCAGGGATCTTGGCCCATTCCCTTTGCTTCACTTGTTTGATACTTGAGCAGGATGTGTAGCAGGTAGAACAGAATTAATGTTGTTTTGCTTTGTTCATGGAAAGTAAATGTCACTGGCTGGGACAGCATTTATTACCCATTCCTCATTGCTTTTGAGGAGATGGATGTGGAGCGTCCGCCTTTAACCATTTCAGGAATTGCTTGAGTATAGACATGCCGATGGGAGGGAATTCCAGGATTTTGACCAAGCGATACTGAAGGAACAGCAATATTCTTCAAAGTCAGGGTGATGTGTGGGTTGGGAAGGACTTGCAGCCGGTGATGTTTCCCAGGTATCTGCTGCCCTTGACCTTCTAGATGGGAGAGCCTATGAGTTTAGAAGGTGCAATCTGAGCAAGCTTGGTGATTTGTTGATGGCACATACTGGTGCTGCCATGCGTCAGTGATCGAGGGTGGAATGCTTAAGGGGGTGGTGGGGTGCTAATCATGTGGGCGAATGTGTTGAAGAGATATGGAGTTTATACAGCACAAAAAGGCTGTACAGCCCTTTATATCCCTGTCCGTCATTGAGCCCCAATCTACTCTGGTCCTTTCATCCAGCACTTGACCCCCCAGTCTTCCAAACTATGGTCCTTCAAATGATTATTTAAAAAGTCGTGGTTAAATAGCAATGGTTCCTGGATGTACCACCCTACCATTCTAGTGGCAGTGAGTTCCAGGACACTTCTGACCTTGACCTTAAATCCTGTATTGAGTAACCTTCTTGGGTGTTGTTGGACTGCACCCATCCAACTAAATGGAAAATATTCATCACACTCCTGACTTGTGCCTTGTAAATGGTAGACAGGTATTGGACAGACAGGAGGTGAATTAATTGTTGCAGTGTGCCAACTCTCTGGCCTGGTCTTGCCGCCGCTGTATTCATATGGCTGGCCCAAATCAGTTCCTTGTCAATGGTACCTCCCCAGCATGTTGATCACGAGGGATTCAGTGATGGTAATGCCATTGAATGTCAAGGGAACATGCTTAAACTCTCCTTTGTTGGACATGGACATTTTCTAGCACTTGCGTGATGCAAATATTGCGTACCACTTATGTGTCCCATGCCAGGATATTATCCAGGTCATGGAGTTCTACAGCACGGCGACAGGCCCTTCAGCCCAAACTGGTCCATGCCAACTGTTGCTGCGTTTAGATATACACTGCTTCAGTATCTGAGTAATTGTAAATGAAGTTGCTGAAGGTGGTTGGGCCAAGGGTACTCCCCTGAAGAAGTCCTACAGAGATGCCTTGGAACTGATTGATTGAACTCCAGCAGCCAAGACCATTTTCCCTTGAGCTCATTGTAATTCCAACCAGTAGAGAGTTTGTTTCCGAAACCCATTAACTCCAGTTTTTCTCAGGTACCTGAATGCCACAGTCAAACAGAGCATTGCCTTCAAGAGCAGTCACTCTCACCTCATCTGTGGAGTTCAGCTCTTTTGTCCATGCTTGAATCAAGGCTGTATCGAGGACAGGAGCTGGGTGGCCCTTGCGTAGAAAAGACTTTGTATCAGTGAGCAAGCCATTGCTTTGCAGGTGCCTCTTGACAGCACTGTCAATGATCCCTTCCAGCACTTGCTTGTAGTAGAGACCAGACTGATAGGGCAGTAACTCACTGGGAGAAACTTGTCCTGTCTTTTGTTGACAGGCTATATTTGGACAGTTTTCCACAGTGTCGGGTGTGCACTGAGTTGGTTGATCGCAGTCTGGGCAATGTTGGAAACATAATGCTGGGTCTTCATTATTCCTTATGGTTGGTGGGGAAAAAAGTCCACTTTCGGTTATGATCTAACAGAGCCTGTTGGACATTTTCACCTTCAGAAGTCTGTTAGGTGACAAACCAGGCTCACTTGTCGTGCCATTACAGTCAAAGAGACTGTCAGGAGACCATTGCTGTGTACAAGTTAATGACAGGCACACATTCAACAGAGGCCCATCGAAACATCCTCTCACCTGAGTCAGATCAAGAAGGGGGAGAAGGGAGCATATTCTGATTGTTTTCTGCAACACAGACTGAATGACATCTTTTAAGAGTGCTGATGGCAAGTTAACTTTGTTCTTTCAGCCAGCAAAATGCCATTCTTGAAGATCTCCGTACAGATATTCCACTGAACTTCGATTTTCTCTTCGCTGACTCTCACGCAGAAGTCATTTCAGGCAAGCAAGAAGGTATGTATTCTGCAATGATAGTACTTGTAGGGGAGATTTCTTGAGCACTTTAACATTTGAAGTGAATTGTTGAGCTGGTGAGGAAATGGGCTGAACTTCTGTTAGAATATTAACAGGGGAGTCTGCAGCAATGGCATTCAGCCCTGTTGCATATTGTTTAGTCCTGTCTATTGATCTCGCTGGATGTGTATTGACATGTGCGTGTCAGGAAGTACGTTAGACAATGCGCAGAGCAGATAGTCCATTTACTCAGCAAGTACAGCCTGTTTAAATCGAGTTGGACAGATGATAGCAAACAGACTTTTTGACCAAAACCACAGCAAAGTCTTCTGGTAGAACTAGGATTGCTTCACTTGTAAAATTCCCTGAGTGTAGGGTAGTTCAGTAGCATCTACATGTAGTCAGTCACAGTTGTTCATCCAGCTCCACACTGTTATCACAGATTTTAAAGCGTTGTGATCTGCAGGTGTTGGTGAATTACTCAGTCCATCAGAATTCTAGTATTCACCATAGGACCAGGTCATTGTTGCCACTGTGTTGTCAGAATCTGTCTGGCACAAAATGTGGAGGGATAAAATAAATTGAGGCTCCAGTACCTCCTTCAGCATTGTGCTTCTGCACCAAGACAAGTCGAATGTTTGTAACTCGCACACCTACACGGTCTGAGACTTGATTTCTGGGGTTAGGACAGATGGAGGCCTTGGATTGGAGCTTCTGCTTTGGGACAGTTGGAAATTGAGCCTGTTTTGACGAGCTTTTTGTTATCTTGACTTTCTGTTCAAACTAATTCGCCCATTACCAAATGTGAAGTCTGCCATTCATAGCACAAACACCATTTTAGAGTGTGATTTTTATTCCAGGCGAACATCTTGCATTGATGAAGATAGCTTGATTTACCTGTGTAACAATATAATAGCTTTGAGAGGCGTATTTTGTCCTGCTTTTTTTTTCATGAAGAAAGGTTGAGGCAGAGGTGCTAATCAGCCCAGGCAAAGCCAAAGCTTGTGAAGCCCTGGGTATTTTTTTTAAGTTGGAACAATAGAAGCAGCCTGAATGGGTGGAGTTGAGCTCCCACAGAACCAGGATGTTTAGTTTTAGCTTTCTGCAGTCGCTGGGGTATTGAAGCTGGATGTGGAAACTGTTATTCCACTTTCTGTTCCAGCCTGGAACAGGGATTCACTTCCTGATGCTAGAATTGCATGTGAGACAATCTATTTTACTGAATTCACCTTTGCCAAGGGTGTGTTTATGAAATGTTAGTATATTGAAACAATTAATTAGCAGTAGTTAATATATCTGTTATTTAGTTTGGTAGAATTACAGTAAAGCCAATTCTTTTATTTTTATTTTGTCTGTATTTTAACAGTAGTGTAAGAATAAAGTGTGTTTTGCTTAAAGTTGCTTAGTTTGACCAATCAAATTGCATTTGGAACACAATGCCTTACACTTAGCCCAGACCCCAACATTTTCTTATTTTAAGCTGTCTTCTGTATTTTGAGGGTGTTTGGCCTGATCCATAACACAGGGAGTAATCATTTGGCAGTGCGCGTGTTGGGCAGGTATCAGTGTAACTGTCTGTGCTGAGTAGCCAGTGCACTGGTAATCCCAATGCCCTGGGCTAAAATTGTGGGATATGTGATTGAATCCCACCACAGTAGGTGGTGAAATTTGAATGTTGACCACTGTTGCTTGTTGTAAAAGCCCACCTGATTGACTCAGACCTTTTGGGAAGGGAATTTGCCACCATTTTTCTCATCAGGTCTGCATGTGACTTGAGAGCCACAGCAATGTGGTTGACTCGTAACTGCCCTCTGAAATAGCCTTGTGTGCGAGTCAGTTCAAGGGCAATTGGGAATAGGAAATAAATGCTATCCTTGAAAGTGGCACACACACCCCATGGTAGAATACAGAATACTTGGACTGGTTGCACAAAAGAGGCAAAATGAGTTTTAAAAACAAAATGTGAAGAACTGCCTGCTCATTATACCGTGATATAGTCATAGAGTCATAAGTTCCATTTTGAAGTTGGAAAAATGATATTCTGAAGTTTTTGACACATATCAGTTAATGCTCAAAGTGACCAACATAATTTTAAATACACGAGAAAGCCTATCAAAGAATGTTCACTGAATAGCATTTCAGGAGTGCATGGACGGATTTTTATTAATAATGGGCGAAAGGGTTGTGGGGAGCAGCAAGTAAGGTGGAGTCGAGCCTGCGATTGTATTAAATGGCAGAGTTGGCTTGAGGGGCTGGATGATCTTCTGCCTTTAGCTGTTGCCTTATGGAGGCAACTTATTTTATTTTCCACATGTTATTTTTGAAAAATAACATGTGGAAACATAATTCTTAACTCCTTTAGACAACTCTATCCTGCTGTGAGCAGCAATGGCTCCATACTGATTTCACAAAAGGCTTAATCCTAAGATAACTGATGCTAACTATTGGCAAAATTAAAATTTTTTTTTTCCTTCATAATTGCAGTTAACTATGTTGTGAACCTGAGGTAGTAATCCTAGATTTCTGTTATTTCAATGATTTCAGGAGTTTATGCTTGGATTGGAATTAACTTTGTCCTGGGACGATTTGACCACATCAGTGACGGTAAAACTTTGAATCTGTGCATTGTAAAAGAACAGGTTCCAGCTGGTATGTTTAGCACCTTAATAACTGTGGTGTGTTTCACATGAGTGTGAAGCATTCCTCTTGTGGCTATAATGTCATAATTAATCATTTAATCCTTTGCTGACCTTTTGAACAATAGAAAACAGTGACTTATCCTCCAGTGTGGATGAAGTTATCACAGAATAGGGCTGGACCCATTGCTGAGCAGGTTTGACACATTGGTATATGTGTCAGTTTATACATCCAGCACCAGCATGGTGCATTTTTTGCATCTTGTTTGAAGGGTAAATAATGACCAGGGCAAAGAGAGTTTCTGAGATAACAAAGTGTGAGGCTGGATGAACACAGCAGGCCAAGCAGCATCTCAGGAACACAAAAGCTGATGTTTCGGGCCTAGACCCTTCATCAGAGAGGGGGATGGGGAGAGGGTTCTGGAATAAATAGGGAGAGAGGGGGAGGCGGACTGAAGATGGATAGAGGAGAAGATAAATGGAGAGGAGAGTATAGGTGGGGAGGTAGAGAGGGGATAGGTCAGTCCAGGGAGGATGGACAGGTCAAGGAGGCAGGATGTGGTTAGTAGGTAGGAGATGGAGGTGCGGCTTGGGGTGGGAGGAAGGGATAGGTGAGAGGAAGAACAGGTTAGGGAGGCTGGGACGAACTGGGCTGGTTTTGGGATGCAGTGAGGGAAGGGGAGATTTTGAAGCTGGTGAAGTCCACATTGATACCATTGGGCTGCAGGGTTCCCAAGCGGAATATGAGTTGCTGTTCCTGCAACCTTTGGGTGGCATCTTTATTGCACTGCAGGAGGCCCAGAATGGACATGTTGTCTGAGGAATGGGAGGGAGGTGTTAAAATGGTTCTGCCAATGTGATATACTGCATCCACGCACCCGTTCTGACTTCATCTACATTGGGGAAACCAAGCGGAGGCTTGGGGACCGCTTTGCAGAACACCTCCACTTGGTTCGCGATAAACAACTGCACCTCCCAGTCGCGAACCATTTTAACTCCCCCCTCCCATTCCTCAGACGACATGTCCATCCTGGGCCTCCTGCAGTGCCACAATGATGCCACCGGAAGGTTGCAGGAACAGCAACTCATATTCTGCTTGGGAACCCTGCAGCCCAATGGTATCAATGTGGACTTCTCCAGCTTCAAAATCTCCCCTTCCCCCACTGCATCCCAAAACCAGCCCAGCTCGTCCACGCCTCCCTAACCTGTTCTTCCTCTCACCTATCCCCTCCTCCCACCTCAAGCTGCACCTCCATCTCCTACCTACTAACCTCATCCCGCCTCCTTGACCTATCTGTCCTCCCTGGACTGACCTATCCCCTCCCTATCTCTCCACATATACTCTCCTCTCCACCTATCTTCTTCTCTCTCCATCTTCGGTCCGCCTCCCCCTCTCTTCCTATTTATTTCAGAACCCTCATCCCATCCCCCTCTCTGATGAAGGGTCTAGGCCCGAAACGTCAGCTTTTGTGCTCCTGAGATGCTGCTTGGCCTGCTGTGTTCATCCAGCTTCACACTTTGTTACCTCGGATTCTCCAGCATGTGCAGTTCCCATTATCTCTGATCACAAAGAGAGTTTCTCCCTTGTTCCTCTTTGAAGTGATGCCGCAGGGTCTTTTACTTCAGCCTGAGAGAATTGACATGATCTCTGTTTAAGATCTTGTTGATAGATGGCTCCTCTGACAGTGCAGCACTCCCTTGAGTACTGTGATCGGAGTGTCGGCCACGTTCCTGGACTCATGTCTGTGCAGCAGGACTTGAATTCACAACCTTGTGGTTGAGCCGAGTGAGGCAGTGCACCGTGCCCCTCTTGTCTCGGTGTCACCAGGCTGGCTGCAAGAAACTTGCACTTGAAATTAGCAGAAGATCCTTTACAAGTGGAGATCCGGTTATAATCCAGCCTTTGACTTTTCAATCGGGCAGCGGATGCAAAAATTGTAGCAAGGCTTACACAGCAAAACTAACTGGTTTCTCTTTGATGAATTTACACAGGCGAGGATTCGGTTGTGGAAGTCAAGGTTCCTGGCACAGAGGCCCAGGCAGCTGTTGTCCGGAAGAGGACAACTGGTGTCCTGGACATGGGAGGGGTTTCTACTCAGATAGCCTATGAAGTCCCCAAAACTGTAAGCTTTGCCTCTTCACAACAGGTTATTATCTGTCCTTTTTATTTTTTTTTGGTTTGCCTTTGATCTTGTGCTTTCTCCTTGGTAATCCATATTCTCTAACATTTAGCCTGGTAGTTGGGTCCCTTGCATGAATGTTCCTGGGCCTCTGATTTCATGCCAGAATGTCCTGCTGTCTGGAAACTGACATGTAATCAATCCGAGATAACAAAGTGTGAAGCTGGATGAACACAGCAGGCCAAGCAGCATCTCAGGAGCACAAAAGCTGACGTTTCGGGCCTAGACCCTTCATCAGAGAGGGGGATGGGGAGAGGATTCTGAAATAAATAGGGAGAGATGGGGAGGCGGACTGAAGATGGAGAGAGAAGAAGATGGATGGAGAGGAGAGTATAGGTGGGGAGGTAGGGAGGGAATAGATCAGTCCAGGAAGGATGGACAGGTCGAGGAGGTGGGATGGGGTTAGTAGATAGAAAATGGAGGTGCGGCTTGATGTGGGAGGAGGGGATGGTGAGAGGAAGTCCAGATTAGGCAGGCTGGGACGGGGACAGGCTGGGCTGGTTTTGGTATGCAGTTGGGGGAGGGGAGATTTTGAAGCTAGTGAAATCCACATTCCTGCTGTGTTCATCCAACTCTACACTTTGTTATCTTGGATTCTCCAGCATTTGCAGTTCCCATTATCTCTGCAATCAATTCTTGTTGTCTTTTGTTGCCTGCTTTCTCATTCTTCAACTGAGTCTGCTTTGCTGCCCATTATTTAACTTACGTGTCGCTCGCAATGTCCCTTTGTGGTAGTTCATTTGTTTTCAATGCACTAAGCAGCAGAAAACCTTCTTTGAGAAAATACAAATGATAGATGAATGTCTGGTGATAAGTCCTTTCCATCTGATTCCACAATGAACTGCCAGGGAGGGAGCTGGCTACAGCTCAGAGGAAGCAGGAGGAGAGTGGAACTGAAAAATTAACAGGAGCCTGTGTGTCTGTGTATGTGAATGTACATGTGCATGTGTGTGTGTGTGTTTTATAGCGGGGGAGGGAGGTTGGAAGGTGGAGGCCGAACACGAGGGGTTATTAAGTGTGAAGCCACAGAGAGAGCCAAAGTTGAACATTGCAGCACCCCATGAAGCTTAGAGTGCATTGACACACTGGGTGTGAATAAGAGACTTTGAGTTTCCATTCTGCTGCTTAAAGTGGGGCAGTGCAGTGGGCTTAGATCAGGGAGCCAGAGTGAGACATGAGCCAGCACTTGCGCTGCAATTGTGCATGTAAAAGCTATGTTTACCAGTGATCCCTCACATAACTGATGATCCTGAAACATTCCTTGTCTCAGCTCACTCAGGGAGAATGATTGCATGAGCAATACACGAGGGAGGAAGCTGATTCATTGAGCTGGCATCTGCTCTTTCTGAAGTAGAATTCCAAGCTTAGCATCAGGAATGTTACTTAGCGTCTCCTCTTCTAAGTTGCTTGACTCTGCTACGAATGTTAGATCCCTCTTTCCCAGTTGTAACCCATCTATTCGTTGAAACAGATTCTCTTATTGATTCAAAAGGAGTTGATAGGGTAGACTAAGATATTCGATATTGTGAGAAATGTGAGCCCAGTTTGTGCCATCTGTCTCTGTCTTCATTAGTTTGATACCTGGTTACTCTCAGCAAATTCACAACTGGAAGGAAAAGTAGTTCATTGATGAATAAGAGAGTGTGGTGGCTTTCTTAGAAACAAGCTTGTAAACAAGCAGCTCTGTTCTGAAACCAGGCAAAGCCCACTGCCCAAACTGCTGTGGACCTGATGTGTAAAATTTCCTTCGAAAACTCAGTGAGTTCAAAGCACCCACACTTATTAATACCAAAACTGGCTGCATAAGGGGTAAAAAAACATAGCACCATGAGCTGCAAACCTTGGGAATTCTTTGAAGTTTGCATCATGTATCGACAGGGTGGTTAAGAAGGCATTTAACATGCTTACCTTCATTGCTCAGACCTTTTGAGTGTAGGAGTTGGGGCGTTATGTGGAGGTTGTGCAGGGTGTTGGTGAAGCCTGTTATTGAGCACTGTGTCCTGGTCTCGTCGCCCTGTTACAGTACGATATTATTAAGCCGGAGAGAGTTTAGAAGACATTTACCAGAATGCTGGGAATGGAGATTTTGAGTTGTAAGGAGAGACTGGATAGGCTGGGACTTTTTTCACTGGAGCGTAGGAAGTTGAGGGCTGACCTTGTTGAGGTTTATAAAATCTTGATGGGTACAGATAAGGTCAGTATGGATGTGGGTACAATTACGAAGTTTAAATGACATTTAGATCAGTATATGAATAAGAAATGTTTGGAAGGATGTGGGCCAGGAGCCGGCAGTTGGGACTAGTTTACTTTGGATTATCTGGACTGTTTGGACCAAAGGGCCTGTTCCTGTGCTTTATGACTCTATAATTAAGCTCATTAATTAATCCATTTTCCTTATATAATGGAATCTCAACCTGAACCTTCCTGCCAGTTTTGATAACTTGCTGGGTCTGTGCATTAATTGCCTGTAAACCCATCTCAGAATGTTACAGTACATGATCAGCAGTGCAAGTTCCTTTTTAATGACAAGATTATTGTTCATGCAACCATTCTGAGTGCAGTTAAAACTGTTCCATCTTGTTCCTGCTGCTGGGACATCCTACTTGGATGTAAAATTCTACTTGCATTGTCTCCCACTAGTTCCAATCTTTTCCATACCAGACCCCAGATTTGGTACCCTATTTCCTCCTCCTTTGAGTCTTTATTTCTTCCTTCACCTTTAATGTTGTTGACAGCAGTAAACTATAGGGCCCATCACACCAGTATTGATGCACACTCCCAGCAGGTTACACATGCAGGACATTTGTGTCAGAGGCTGCAGGAAGAAAAAATTATTCTGTTGTAACAAGATCTTGCTCAAGTGAAATTTGTCTCTTTTTTTCACCCATTGAATCAAGGTGGCATCTGTTTTAACTCCAGCTTGAACATTTCATTTGTTGCGCAATTCCTTCTGCTTCTGGAAAGGGCTGCTTGGCTGAATTCCTCCTTAAAAACCTGTCACCTATTGTTTACTAAGCGAATGTTACGTTTGTGCTGTACCTGTGCTGAACACAACACAAAATGGACAACTTACCTTTGAAAGCTTTATCAACTGCCACGGTTGCTTTTGTACAGGAAGAGGTGGCCAAGAACCTGCTGGCAGAGTTCAATCTGGGCTGTGATGCCCATCACACGGAGCACGTCTATCGTGTCTATGTCACCACCTTCCTGGGTTTCGGTGGGAATGCTGCTAGAAAGCGCTATGAGGAACATATCATCCACAAGATCACGCTGACCAACAGGTACTTGGGCTGTTCACTGGAGATTACACACAGGGACAAGATTTGACTTTTATTTCAAACAACTGAGAATCGCTGACCATTTCCCAGCACGGAAAAGAGGCAACTCGCCTCAACTGATCTGTGCTTGGTTCTCCCACCAAGCCTCTTCCCACCTGACCCTATCTCATCCTGGAAGGAGAGAACAAATTTGGATTTGTATAGAATCTTTCTTATGAACAGGGTGTTGACCTGTTGGGCCAAATAGCCTGTTTTTGTGCTGCCACTCCTGTGCCTGTTTGTTCACGAATTTGTGGCGTCGAGTCCCAAGATGGAATCTTTGCGTTAGGTCCTGAGTTTGGATTGTGTGGCCGCAGCTTCAGTATTCGTGGCATTGCTTATGGATGTGGTAAACAGGAGCTGGAGTTGATCATTCAGTCTTTTGAACCTGCTCTGCCATTAAATATGATCATGGCTGATTATCCAGCTCTGCACCTTGTTCCCACTTCCTTTTGATCCCTTTAGCCATAAGAATAATATCAAACGCCTCAGTGAAAATATTCAGTGTTTGAACCACAGTCACTTCTTGTGGTAGAGAATTCCCCAGGCTCACCACTTAGTGGGTGAAGACATTTCTCCTTATCTCAATCCTGAAAAGCCGACCTTGTATTCTTAGATTGTGATCCCTGTTTCTGGACTCCCCACACATCAGGAACATCCTGCCTGTGCTTATTGTGTCTAGTGCTGTGAGAATTTTATAGGTCTCATCCAAACTCCAGTGAATCTTTTCCTTAAGTCAGTCCTGCCACTCCAGGAATCAGTCTGGTAAATCTTTGTTGCAGTCCCTCCATAGCAGAATGTCATTTCACAGGGAAGGAGACCAAAACTGCACACAGTCCTCCAACTGTGGTCTCACCAATGACCTGGACAACTGTACTAAGACTTGATTCCTCTCCCTATGAAGGCCAATATTCCATTTGATGAAGAGCACTGGACTCGAAACATTAACTCTGCTTTCTTCCTAAAAATACTGCCAGAGCTGCTGAGTTTAGCCAGCTGTTTTTTTTTGTACCATTTTCTTTTTTCGCTGTCTGCTGCATGCTTACTGGTATACAAGGAACACCTATGTCTCCTTGCACCTCCCCTTTCCCAACCCACTGCCATTCAGATAATAATCTGTCTTGCTGTTCTTCCTGTTAAAGTGGATAGCTTCACATTTATCCACGTTAGACAACTGCATGGCAGATGACGTCTACTCATTCATCTGGCAGGAGGGGACCACCTTGTCATTTGCCTCTGACTTTGCTATCCTCCTTTCTGAAGTAAAGACTGAGAAGAGGAGAAAGAGGGGCCATTATCTCACTGGTCCATTTGGCATGACTGGTGAGGATTGCAAACTAATCACCAGGCATGTGGTTATCCATGAAACAAGCCTTCAGGAAGGTGGAGCTGAGGGTAAAGATGCAGAAGCGAGGGGGTTCAGAAAGTCATGTGTCCTGTCTCTCCTGCAGGTTACTGGGACAGAAGACTGGCCTAACAGAGGAAGTCCCGTACCTGGACCCCTGTTTGCCAGCTGACATCAAGGATGAAATTCATCAAGGTGGACGCACTCTGTATTTACGAGGACTGGGAGATTTTGATTGGTGTCGGCAAATCATTCAACCCTTCTTAAACAAAACCAATGAGACTTCGACATCGCTCAGTGGGGTCTACCAGCCTCCGGTCGACTACCCAAACAGTGAATTTTACGGGTTTTCTGAATTCTATTACTGCACAGAAGATGTCTTGCGCATGGGT
This sequence comes from Stegostoma tigrinum, assembly GCF_030684315.1. Classification (NCBI taxonomy): domain Eukaryota; kingdom Metazoa; phylum Chordata; class Chondrichthyes; order Orectolobiformes; family Stegostomatidae; genus Stegostoma; species Stegostoma tigrinum. The sequence goes on along the minus strand of NC_081393.1, from coordinate 5,626,484 downwards.
GGCGACTATGATGTTGCTAAATTCACTAAGGCTGCTAAGGTACTGAGCTGTATCTTGTTTCACAAATGTGACGTGTGTTTTAGTGCTCAGTCAGACATTGCTGGGGACGTTGGCCAGATGGGCATAGTGCAGGGTAATGCGACTGGTTTGATCCCCACACTGACTGTCGTGGCTTGTGGAGGGTTGTCTCCATGCCTTCATTGATGCTTGATTTGGAACGGTGCCTCTGATACAGAGGCCGAAATCTGTGGCCCCTCGTGAACTCTTCCCCCAATTATCACATGTCTGTCTGAAGCGGGCCATCTTATGGGTGGGTTTCAGCAAAATCTGTGTCAGGCTGTTAACCATCATCTGCAGAGAAGAGTGCACACCTTGAGCTTTGTAGACCAGGGTTTGGGCCCTTGCTCTGAGTTAAGCTCATTGGGAGCAGTTGGGATAATACAGGCCAGCCAATAATGTCCCTACAGTTCTGTTCAGTTCCAGACGTTCCTCAACTGACTGGCTCCTGATTTTGGAAGGTTGTGAACACCGGCCTGTTGGGTTCAATGTCACTCCCAGATGTGAGCTTCCTGCTGGCAAGTGAATACTTTTTGTCAATCAAGTCCTAGACTTTGGCATTGTTGTAATAATTCACTGAAATTCGCAAACCTTGCAAATGTGCAAACAGCATACAAGAAGCTCAGGATGTTTTCAATAAAATAGGGAAGGCCGAGGAAGCGTTTGGTGTAGGGGTGAAGGGTTTAGACGGGGAAACGGTTGCCAGTGCCTGAAGGTTCGATAAGTGGAGGGAACGTGAGGTGATTACAAACTTGATGGAGATAAAGAATCAGTGACACTGATAAAGGAAAGTACAGTGAGACGACGTGGATTGCTCTTGAGAAGACCTGCACAGACTAGATAGACTGAATGGCCTGTACTGTGCTGCACTATTTAAGATTCAATTAATTCTGCAGGATTATTGTGCAACCAAGTGGACAGTCCTGAAGGAACGTTTTGAGCAAGGTTTATACTCCAGGCATGCGGACCTCCACAGACTCAAGTAAGTGTATATCGAGTTTCATACGGAAGTGGCTGAATGACAAACTCTTCTAGGGTGGCTTTTCATGAGTACTCACAGTCCGTCTCCCTTGTGCAGAAAACCGTGTTGATACAGCGATCAACTGACACAGGTACCTCCCAGTTCACTGTTGACTGCCCAATCAACCATTCCCCATGTGAATCAAAGCAGAGTCTGTCATCAGACTGCTGGAACTGTCTGACAGCCTCTCAGCTCATGTTTTCAGTATCTTGATTATCTCTCTGTTACTTGAGCCCTGCAGGAAAGCGGTGTGCAAAGAATGTACCTTAATGATTCGGATAGGAACCCAGCATCCGTATTTACTGGAGCACATTGATATTGGACAGAGGAAGGTCAAAGTGAGAACTCTTCTTTCAGATGAGACAAAAGCTGCGGTTTGCAAATACAAAAGGCAGAGAGATGAGACTGGTGAGCAACCTGTCTCATGGTAGATTGAGACAGGAGGGCAGAATGGTCGGTCATCAAATCTGTTCTTCACATTATTCTTCAGCCAGAGGATCAAGATTTAATTGATTTGATCATCTCTGGGTTAGGAAGTGCTGATCCACGGTTTCAGTTTCGTCTTGCTGTCCAACAATCTGTGTACCAAGTACGCGGAGAAAAGGCACCTGTTCACTCTGACCGTTCCTGTGCCAGTCCCATTGGTTAAATTATTCACGGGACGTCTCTGTCAAGTCTGACACTGGTCGACGGTTACTGTTCAGAAGGTGATAGCGAGCTGCCTCTGCAGACCATGTGGTGCAGTTGCAGGACTTTGACCCAGTAACACTCAAGAAATGGTGCTATCATTCTAAGTAGTGATGGTGAGTGACTTGGAGGGATCTTTACAGGTGATGGTGTCTCTATACATATGCAGTCCTGTTTTTCTCCCAGATGTGAATTTTGCGCTGACTGAGTGAATATTTTGCGCTGAGTGAATATTTTTACCAATCGAGTCCTAGACTTTGCCATTGCAATGATACAGTTCCCTGACATTCACAGACCCCACCGCTGTTTGGACAGTGTGGCATCACTCAGAATGTTCTGTGTAAAACAGAAAAAGCTAAGAATCTGATGAAGGGTCTAGGCCCGAAACGTCAGCTTTTGTGCTCCTGAGATGCTGCTTGGCCTGCTGTGTTCATCCAGCCTCACATTTTATTATCAAAGCTAAGAATGTACTTGGTATAGGTATGAAGGGTTGAAACAGAGAAACGGTTTGCACAGGCTGCATCTTTGCTAAGTGGAGGTTAATGAAAACTTGATGGAGAGAAAGAAGGGTCAAGGTCATGGCTAGTTAACAGATCTTTGAGTGCTTCTTGTAGATGAAACACACCATTTGTAGCTGGTTGTGGAGGGAAGGAATGTTGAAAGTTGTATGGTTACTATGGTTAACAAGGGGTAGAGCTGGATGAATACAGCGGGCCAAGCAGCATTAGAGGAGCAGGAAGGCTGATGTTTCGGGCCTAGATCCTTCTTCTTCTTCAGACCCACTTCTGAAGAAGGGCCTAGGCCTGAAACATCAGCTTTTGTGCTCCTCTGATGCCGCTTGGCCCGCTGTGTTCATCCAGCTCTACCCCTTGTTATCTCAGATTCTCCAGCATCTGCAGTTTCTACTATCTCTGGTTACTATGGCTGTTGATATTGGGCAATTCAAAGACAGTAATGGTATTGAATATCAGTGGGAGGTGTTGGTTTGTTTGTGTTGGTGATTACCTAACACTCGCATTCTAATTTACTTGCCAGTTTTTTTCCCATTATTCATTCATGTGATGAGGGTGTGGCTGGCTAGGCTAGCATTAATTGTGCAGAGGGCACTTTGGAGTGAACCACATTGCTGTGGGTCTGGAATCACATGTCGGCCAGACCAGGTTAGGGTGGTAATTTTCCTTCCCTAAAGGACATAAGTGAACCAAGTTACCACCAATCCCCCTGCTGCTGCAGTCTGTTTATCAGTAGACATAAGGAACGAGTTCCAGATCAAGAGTTGTCTCATGCCCATGCAGAACAGTGGAATGGATCTTGGGGCTGTCAGCCTCTTCCACCAGTCAGTTCAATCCTGGTTGTTCTCAACCTTGTCATGATCCCTGCTATGATCATTCTCAATGAGGCAGATAAACCCAGCTTGATAGACCATAAGTTTTATTTTTGCAACTTGGTTACGTTACTGGTTAGTCGAGGCTGTCCAGTAGCTGTTAACAGTATAACACAAGTTGGTCACATTTGAAAGACCTTAGCATGAACATCAAAAAGATTCAACCATTTTCCCAGCAAGATTCTTGATCGAGTCTCAACTCAGTGAAGGATCACTCCTATCTTCACTTCACCTGATGCGATTGCAAACATTTCCTCTCGATGACTTTCTGCATATTGACCAGGTGTGATTCACTCTCTCTGTTCCTGAAACACCCCAGCTAACACACTGGCTAAGGTCTGACTGAACCCTCCAAAAAGCCAAGGGCTTTTCCAGCCTTGTCTACTTGTCTTGCTAAAAACTACACAGGCCTTTCTACTGGTGAGGTTCTTGTCTTCTGAACTGAGCCTGCTTGTAGCCTCTGACCATCGTCTTTCTTTAGCGACCAAAACTCAGGTCATTGAGAAGTAGCGGTTGTTTCAGAAGGTAACTTTTTTTGTCACTTATCTGTTGTTCAGAATCTTTTGTCTTTACTTCACCGTCTCAAATGGCTTTATGACATTTGGAATCATAGAATCCCTACAGTGTAGAAGCAGGTGACTTGGCCCATCAAGTCTGTACTGAGCTTCCAAAGTGCATCCCAACCAGATGCACTCCCCTACCCTATCCCTGTAATTTCCCATGGCTAATCCACCTATCTTGCACACTCCTGGACACTAAGGACAATTTAGTACGGCCAATCCACCCTAACCTCTGCCCATCTTTGGACTGTGGGTTGAAACTGGAGCACCCAGAGGAAACCCACGCAGACACGGAGAGAATGTGCAAACTCCACACAGACAATCGCTGGAGGACAGAATTGAACCTGGGTCCCTGGTGCTGAGAGGCAGCAGTGCTAACCACACAGCCACTGTGTCACTTTTGGCTTTTAAAAAAAAAGCAGGTCAGACCTTCACAGAGCTGAAAACCAAAGTCCCACATACTTCTCCTTTGTTATCCAAGTTTCTAATGACTAAAGCATCATGAAGCTTCATCACAACATCAGCTCCATTTTCCACCTTTTGCCCTTTTTCCTTTGTCCTGAATTCACATAGACCACTCCCAGTGTTCAAAGTTTGAGTTTCTCCCCATCATGAGGCTCTCGATTGAAGGGATTCAGGTTTCCACTTGCTTTTGTATGAAGTCTTGCTTCCTGATCTCACTCTTCAGCAGCCTGGCTCTCGTTCAAAGGTGATGACTCTGTTCTCTTCCCCTGTGTGAAAATGCTGTTCTTTTCTCTAGGTATCAGTGTTTTAAGTCAGCATGGATGTATGAGGTTCTGCACAGTGGGTTTTCCTTCCCTGTCAACTACACTAACTTGAAAACAGCCCAGCTGGTTTATGACAAGGAGGTACAGTGGACGCTGGGGGCGATTCTCTACAGGACACGGTACTTACCCCTGAGGTGAGACTGATTGCCAATTCCGCCATCAACATCCTCCTGTAATTGCTGTGTTTGTATCAAAGCAATGGATATAATATGAAGGCATGTCAACCCCTGTAGACTGACCCTCCTGTATCATTGTTCACCCTATCTGCTCCTCCACAAAGGAGTTTAAAAGATGCCAGTTGATTCCATGCACTTAATACTCTTGCTATTAAGATTTAAAGCCAGTCCCCCTGCACCCCTCCAGCTCCTAGGATGCACCACAGCCTTTTCCCAAAAGGCAGACCTAGAGGGAAGGCATTGTTTTTTTTCCTGGTCTGTTTGTCTGACAGTCAGCCATGGCCCAGTGAGTAGGCCATGCGCCTCAGAGTCAAAAGGCTGTGGGTTCTCCAGGGTTTGAGTGTGAAATCCCACTTGATACATCCAGTGCTGAGGACTGTGAGGGGTCATCTTTGAGCCATATTTGAGCCGAGACGAGAAACCAAATAGGCCCTGTCTTCCCCCGAGAGCGGGGAGTTCTCTGTCGCTGCCCAGGACCCTGTTCCGTGAGCAGCATCAGTACGAGACACAGGAACATTATCTTGAGTGTGACCACTTCACTGTTTGTGGGCCCTTGTTGCGCAGGTAAAAGGACCAGAAACTTGCCTGTGTTGCCATAGTGACTGCCCTACAGAGGGACCTCATTAGCTGTGCAGCATGTTGGGAATATCCTAAGATAGGAAAAGCTGCAGTAGAGCAAATCCTTTCTGTTGGTGCAGGGGCACAGCCAGCTTTGAAATTGACAAGGCAGCAGGTCTCTGCCCCCACTTAATTGAGGACATGCTGCTCAACATGTTCCAAACAGGAGCCCGCAAACTGGGAGCCCTGTCTGCTCACCGGCTTGATGTTGTTGCATTGGCTGGCATTCTCTCACAGTATTTGCCTTCATGCCAACAGGGACATTCCACTGGACAACTTCAAAGGGAACCACGTGCACTGGAGGGGCTTCTCCTTCGTCAACAACCATTACTTATTTTTTGGCTGTTTCCTGGTTGTCCTCCTGTCCATCCTTCTCTACCTGCTGCGACTGAGGCGGATCCACCGGAGGATGCAGCACCACGGGTGGAAGGGGGAAGCTGGCCTCCCTCAGGTGTCAGGCATTGCCTAAAAGCTGGTGGCCTGGGCACTGGGTGGGGCAGGGGAAGTGGGCAGGGATTGGGCTGGGCGACCGGTTGCAGGGGGACACCGTGGGGCCAAGTGCAGTCTTTGTAAGTCAAACCAAGAAAGGGCAGTAGGCACACGGTGGGTGAGGGGTGAGGAAGGGGTCTGGTCGCAATTACCTTCCAGAGATATTCACCGGTCTTTCTTGGGCACTGGCATAACACAGACAAAGCTGATCTGATTGCCGGTTGAAAATTGCATGACCCTGCCCGAGGAAAGCCAGGAAGTTCTCCCTTTGCGTTTCAGCAAAACAGTCTCTTAAACAGAAGAGCTGCAGTCATTCAGCTGAGTGAAATAAAATAGAGCAGCCTTCTGTCTGAATTGTCTGGCAACTCAGTGAGAAAACGTTGCTCATTTTGAGCTGGTTGTGTCTGAACGACTGCAAGGACCAACAAGAAGGAGAGGAAGAGAGTCGAAGGTGAGCCCAGTAGTAACACATTGGATACAACAGCTGCTGTGCTGATTTCGACAATCAGAAACTCTTAAATTACATTTATTTATAACTGCAATAAATGGAGATGTTATGTTGAAATCAGTGATCTGATTGACAGTGTTGAGACAATAAATGTATTTATAAGATCCTTCTTGTCTCCGCCATTGTAGAGTTGTCAGCACAGAAATTGACTTGTTCAGCTTCTGTGGAACTGTACAGGTTGCCAGGACGTCGGTGAATGTTTTTTCTGTCACGTAAACCACTGTGTTAGGTTTCTGAAGTGACGACCGCCTCTTCACTCATCTGCTGCTAAATCCCTCATCCTGACCTTTACCGCCTCAAGATTGGCCTATTCCAGTGCTGTCCTGTCTGGCCGCACTCTTCTGTAAATATGAGCTTATCCAGAACACCACCGCCTGTGCCCGAACTTGAACCAAATCCCACTCAACTAACCAGTTCTGAGGAAGGGTCACCGGACCCGAAATGCTAACTCTGTTTTCTCCCTTCACGGATGCTGCCAGAGCTGCCGAGCATTTTCCAGCAACTTCTGTTTTTATTCCCACTTCACTATCATCCGATGGCTTGCTGACCCACGTTGCGCACCCCCTGAACCAACTGTAGGGATACCACATTCTCTTCCCTATCATCAAATCCCTCTGTCATCTCGCTCCTCCCACTCGCTGTGCAATCTCCTCCAGCCTCAGAATAGTCTGGGATCTCTACATTCCTGTCATTCTGACCTCTTGAGCTTACCCCAGTGGCTGTGTCTTCACCTGTTTGGGCTTGAAACTCTGGAATTTCTCTGAACGAGACCTCTCTCTCTTTCTGTCTCTCTCTCTCTTTCTGTCTCTGTCTCTCTTTCTGTCTCTCTCACACACACACACACTATCTCTCTCATTCCCAATTTCTAACACATTCTGTCTCACTACATCTCCCTCACTTTCACTCTCATTTTCTTTCTCTCTCTCTCTCCCTCAGTCTCACTCTCATTTTCACCATCTCTCCTCTCCTTTAAGAAACTTGTTAAAACCTGCTGCGTAAGACTCAAGCCTTTAGTTACGTACCTGAATATGCCCTGAAGTGAGTTTGTCTCAAATGTTACTTCTGAGCGCTCTGGCACGATAAAAGTGTTGTTAAATTGCAAGTTGTTGAATGATGAGCATTTTCAGGCTGCTGTCTTTGAGTCTCTTTGGTGGCACGGCGACTCAGTTAGCACAGCTGCTTCGCAACACCAGAGACCCAGGTTTGACTCTAGCCTCAGGTGACTGTCTGTGCAAACTCCGCACAGACATTCTCCCCGCGTCTGCGTGGGTTTCCTCCGAGTGCTCCAGTTGCCCCTCTTGGTCCAAGGGTGTGCAGGTTAGGTGGTTTGGCCATGGTAAGTGAATGGTTACAGGTCTGTGCAGACTACGTGGGCCAGAGTCCCTGCCCTGTAGAGATTCCAAGATTTGCGTGCATAAGCACATGTCTCTGGCAAAGCTAGTCTGATGTATTTTTCACTGTTTGAATGTTTCAGTTTTCACAGCCCCACCCTCCGGCATGAGGAGCTGCAGCAGGCACCTGCCCAATTCCCCATGTCAATGCAGTAACAATCTGACCAACAGGCCATCGCTGAAACAGAACGGGACCATCCAGCCCCATTAAACATGTTCTGCCTTTTGATGCAAATGGAGCTGAGGTGCATCTTACCTCTAACGCCCCCACTTGCTTGACTCACTCTGCAACAATAGCAGCTTGCATTTGTACAGCCGTTCTGCTATCGCAAAGTCCCTGCTGGGAAACACTGATCAAGGTGGGGCTGCTGTCTTTTCTGGAGAAAGGCGAAAGCTGAGAGGTTGCCCGGTATGAATTAGGAAGTTTGTTAGCTGAAGTGTGAAGGAAACGAGTGCTGCATGGGTACAAATCCGTGGAGCCACCAGTAGCTTGCTGTGCAGGAAACAGAGAGGTCTTATCCACGGAGCCACCAGTAGCGTGCTGTGCAGGAAACAGAGAGGTCTTATCCATGGAGCCACCAGTAGCGTGCTGTGCAGGAAACAGAGAGGTCTTATCCATGGAGCCACCAGTAGCGTGCTGTGCAGGAAACAGAGAGGTCTTATCCACGGAGCCACCAGTAGCGTGCTGTGCAGGAAACAGAGAGGTCTTATCCATGGAGCCACCAGTAGCGTGCTGTGCAGGAAACAGAGAGGTCTTATCCATGGAGCCACCAGTAGCGTGCTGTGCAGGAAACAGAGAGGTCTTATCCACGGAGCCACCAGTAGCGTGCTGTGCAGGAAACAGAGAGGTCTTATCCATGGAGCCACCAGTAGCGTGCTGTGCAGGAAACAGAGAGGTCTTATCCACGGAGCCACCAGTAGCGTGCTGTGCAGGAAACAGAGAGGTCTTATCCACGGAGCCACCAGTAGCGTGCTGTGCAGGAAACAGAGAGGTCTTATCCACGGAGCCACCAGTAGCGTGCTGTGCAGGAAACAGAGAGGTCTTATCCACGGAGCCACCAGTAGCGTGCTGTGCAGGAAACAGAGAGGTCTTATCCATGGAGCCACCAGTAGCGTGCTGTGCAGGAAACAGAGAGGTCTTATCCATGGAGCCACCAGTAGCGTGCTGTGCAGGAAACAGAGAGGTCTTATCCATGGAGCCACCAGTAGCGTGCTGTGCAGGAAACAGAGAGGTCTTATCCATGGAGCCACCAGTAGCGTGCTGTGCAGGAAACAGAGAGGTCTTATCCACGGAGCCACCAGTAGCGTGCTGTGCAGGAAACAGAGAGGTCTTATCCACGGAGCCACCAGTAGCGTGCTGTGCAGGAAACAGAGAGGTCTTATCCATGGAGCCACCAGTAGCGTGCTGTGCAGGAAACAGAGAGGTCTTATCCATGGAGCCACCAGTAGCGTGCTGTGCAGGAAACAGAGAGGTCTTATCCATGGAGCCACCAGTAGCGTGCTGTGCAGGAAACAGAGAGGTCTTATCCATGGAGCCACCAGTAGCGTGCTGTGCAGGAAACAGAGAGGTCTTATCCACGGAGCCACCAGTAGCGTGCTGTGCAGGAAACAGAGAGGTCTTATCCATGGAGCCACCAGTAGCGTGCTGTGCAGGAAACAGAGAGGTCTTATGCAAGCTTTCGCTCAAGCCCCACTACAGAAACACTGCAGCCAATTTGTACACAATAGGTCATTGGTATTGGCTTTTCTGCTTTGAATGGGAGCCAAAGACCCTACGACTGTGCTTGTCTGAAAATGTCCAATCTTGTGTGACCATGGTGGCTAAGCAGACTCAGGCCTGGCTAGTACTTAAATGGAAGACTACCTGAGGATACCAGGTACAGTGTGTTAGAGTCCCTGTTAGTATCATGAGTGTACCTCCCTCTGAAGCCCAGATTCAAGCCCCACCGTTCTAGAGCAGAGTAATCACATCTTTGAGCGGGTTAATGAGAAAATATTTCAAGGCAGAAGGTCCTGGACATCTACCAGGTGTGGGGGGGGGTGGCAATGGGGACATAGTTCATCGTTAGAACATCCAACAGCGCAGTGCTCCCTCAATACTGCGCTGAGAGTCTCTGCTGAAGAAGAATCATACTAGACATGAATGCTGGCAGACCTGCTCAGTTTCCCCAGCTCTTGCTGTTTATAATTTGTAAGTGTTGTCATTCAAAGACGTGACCCTCTGGTGCAAGGTGTCACAGTGGTGCCTTCAAGCTCATGCCTGACCCTTGCATCTTTGGACAACCGGAGCAAGTCATCTGGCCTCTGACGTCCATGTGCACTTCTGTGAGCTTGCTGTCTGTAAATTGATTCTCCCTGTGAGGATGCTTGAAAGTTAGGCCACAGGATGTAAAGCACTTGGGACCAATTTGAGGTCATGAAAAATGCACAATAAAATTGCTTTAATTCCAAGGACAGGCAATTGGCCAGGGGAATGAGGCACAGGAGAAGGGAGGAAGTCTTTGCAAAGCAAAAATGAAGGCCCCAAGCTGAATGATGCTAAATCTGCCCGCGGTGCCTCCAATCTAAATTTCCTGTGCCTTTTAGCACCTGCTGGAATATTCAAGTACAATAATTAGTATTTTGACACAGTGGCACTTGCCTATATGTGCTCTGTCTGCTCAGCACCATATATTTTTCATTTTCTGGTTAAGAGAAAAAATTTAGCGTCGCTGTTTGGCTCAGTTTAAAGTTGGACATTGTTCAAGTCCACAAGTTCTGCAGTTGACTCCAAGATAGCTGTCATATTCTTACATATCTCTAGCCTGCTTTATGTGCTACTTTTAAAATCCTGGATTCGTGTTTGGGCTGGTGCTGCTCTGCGAGGTTGCTACGTGACAGCGTTCATGCTTCATTGTTGCATCTGGCTAATCCATACATGTCCTGCTTGCAGTGTGGACACTGTGGGGAGCCAATTCCTTCACGTTATGTAATAACGCAGCAAAAAGGCGGATTGTCAGTGATGGGGGAGGTCTAGTCTTTAGTGGTAGTCCATGTGCACTCTGCTGCATGTACTCTTTTAAGTTAATCATAGGATATGAGTGTCGCTGACAGAGCCAGCAATTTTTACCCATCGCTAATGACCGTAAGGGAAGGTGATGAGGTGAGCTGCTTCCTTGAAACCCTTTAGTTTGTATAGTGGAGGCACACCCACAGCACGACAAAGATGTGGGTTTTGATTTTGACCTAGCAGTTGTGAGGGGATGACCAGTCCAGCTACAAGTTGGGTGCCACGCTCAGTGGTTAGCACTCCTGCCTCACAGTGCCAGGGACCTAGGTTCAATTCCCGCCTCGGGACACTGTCTGTGTGAAGTTTGCACATTCTCCCTGTGTCTGCGGGGGTTCCCTCTCTCAGCCTAAAGGTGTGCAGGCTAGGTGGATTGGCCATGCTAAATTACCCATCGTATCCAGGGATGTGCAGGTTAGGTGGGTTCGCCATGAGAAAGCAGGGAGAGGTGAGAGGAGGGTGGGTCTCAGTGAGATGCTGTTTGGAGGGGTGGTGTGAACCTGATGAGCTGAATGGCCTGCTTCCACACTGTAGGGATGCACTGAAGTCAGGAAGATTGTGTGTATTAGAGAGGATCTTGATGGTGGCATTTCCCCTGCATCTGCTACCTTCATCCCACTGAATGCATAATCAACCAGCAAAATACTGTGATAACAAGGTTTTCAGCTGGATGAACACAGCAGGCCAGGCAGCATCAGAGAAGCAGGAAAGCTGACATTTCGAGTCTGGACCCTTCTTTAGAAAAAAGGGTCCAGACCCGAAACATCAGCTTTCCTGCTTCTCTGATGCTGTCTGACCTGCTGTGTTCATCCAGCTCTAAACCTTGTTATTTCAGACTCCACTATTGGCAGTTCCCACTATCTCTGAGCAAAATACTGTGGATGCTGGAAATCTGAAATAAAGACAGCAAGTGCTGGAGAAATCCAGCAGGTCCATATAGAGAGAGAAACAGAGTAAACCATTCAAATTGAATATCTTTCAGAGGTAGGAGACTCTTGGAAGAAGTGTCATACCAGACTTGAAAATAAATCCTGATTTTCTCTTCCTGCAGATGTTGCCAGACTTACTAAGTTTCTCCAACACCTTCTGTTATCATCTTCGGTGTAGGTGTTGGGTTTGGAAGGTGCTGTGAGAGCAGGGACTGTCTGCTATTTTTCAGACATTGCTGTCTGAACGAGGAGGTTCTTCACAAAGTGAGAATTGTCGCCTTGAAGTTGTGATGAGCACAGCACTGACATAGTGATTTTGTGTTTGGAAGTAAGATGGGATTTCTTCCAGGACTAGCATCCGATGGTATTTGGCATCAGGGTAGTAGAGGGAGTGTGGGGAAACCTGGAAGTTCTGAAGTTCAGTCAGGAAGATAGAGTAAATGTATTTCCACTTGGAGGGCTGAGGATAACAAAGTGTGGAGCTGGATGAACACAGCAGGCCAAGCAGCATCTCAGGAGCGCAAAAGTTGATGTTTCGGGCCTAGACTCTTCATCAGAGAGGACTTGGAGGGCTGTTATTCATGTCAGATAGTCATGAATAAATCCAACTTGACCAAGTTGTTTGATATTCTGCACGTACAGAAACACTTTAGCATCTCACTGCGAAGCTGCTGTACTGCATTCTCTTAGTGTCTCGTGTACCCCTGCGCTGGAGCTTGAACCTGTGAGTTTGGAGCTCTGGGTTCATGTTCTCCACAGTCACAGCTTCTTGTGGCATGGTTGATCTAGGACAGCTTATCCTGGAAACTTCAGTGTTTGTGACCCTGCCAGTTCCAGAGTGGAAAATGTGAAGCCATCATATTTTCTGTCAATAGCTCAGAGCAAAACAAACTCCAAGCCAAGTAAGACAGCATTGTGTTTGAGATTTGAAACTATTTTCATGCATTGCTGGCTGTTTCTCATCTTTCAATCTACGTAGACTTGGGTCTCATCAGCCGTGCTCTAATGGGCACCAAAACCCATTCTCCTGTCACCTTGTTTTTAAATTCGTCTTGGCCCCATCCCTTGTCATTTCTCCCAGATGCTTTTGTTCCTCTAATTCCTACCCCTTGAACACAGCCTGATTTCACTCACAGTATCACTGGTGGACTTGCTGTGACACAGACCAAAATTCGCTCCTCTCTTTGATAAAGGTCACCTGGCTGATTATCACCAAAATGCGGCTTGATGCCAAGATTAGTTTACTGGCATTCCTGTGAAGTGTCTTCGAATGTTTTGTTAGTTGAAGATGCTATATAAAGGTAAGTTGTTGATGCAATGATCTAATATACTGCCCAACACCCCCCCCCCCGCCACCCACACTCAAACACACAAGTATGCACAAATACACACTTTTTTTATTCATTCATTGGCTGCAGGCATTGCTAGGCATTTATTGCCCATCCCTAATTGCCCAGAAGGTAAGAGTCAACCACATTGCTGGAGTCACGTGTAGGCCAGACCAGGTAAGGATGGTAGGTTCCTTCCCTAAAGGATGTCCTTTAGTAAACCAGATGATTGTCTGACAATCGGATTCACAGTCATCATTAGACTTAGCTTCAGCTTTTTTATAATTGAATTCAAATTCCACCATCTGCCATGGCAGGATTTGAACCCAGGACATTATCCGGGTTTCTGGATTAACAGCCCAGTGATAATACCAGTGATAATGGGAACTGCAGATGCTGGAGAATCCAAGATAATAAAATGTGAGGCTGGATGAACACAGCAGGCCCAGCAGCATCTCAGGAGCACAAAAGCTGACGTTTTGGCCCGAAACGTCAGCTTTTGTGCTCCTGAGATGCTGCTGGGCCTGCTGTGTTCATCCAGCCTCACATTTTATTATCAGTGATAATACCAGTAGGCCATCGCCTTCCCTGATGATGCACATAGGCACACCCATGTTCGCATGTGCAGACAAACGTATTCGTACGTGTACATATGCTCATGTATGCGCATGCACATACACTTTGTGCACGCACTTGACCACATATACCACATACAAACATAAACACATGCACATACATCCTCGCATATAGGATCATGTCTGGAACACAGTGCCTTCTATTTGCCTTTTTAACAATATCAAAAGTTAGGGGCTAGCCTCTCTCCTCAAATACTTATGGAAAGGGTGGGGGTGTTTGCTCTGTCCATAATGAGAGAGAGAAGGGGGTCTGAGCAGCTTCCTCATTGTCTCAGACATCCCTCCCCCCCCGCCCCACCACATTTGCATTTTCTGCCAGTACCGTGGTGACCCACAACATGACAGGTTGTTTAGTGGTCCCTGCAGTTGTCAGACTGGTTGGGGCCAATATCTTGTGACTTGGAGCACAGCAGGCTGTGGTGGGGTTGAGGGTGCAGACAGAATAGGCTTCATGCACTGAGCAGCACAGGGCTGCAAACCAACTCGGTGCCCCAGGTGAGGAATAGAAGGGTGGGGCGTGGTGGCTAGAGGGTAGCTGGGTGTGTGCATTGATGGACTTGAAATTAAAACAGCATGAGAGAAATGCAGCAGCTTCAGTGAAAGGAGTGAGAGAGAGAAGAAGCAGGGTGCACCATTCCAGTCATAGTCATACAGCTTGGAAACGGACCCTTTGGTCCAACCAGTCCATTGCTGGCCATGGTTCCCAAACGAAGCTAGTCCCATTCACCTGCATTTAGCCCTCTAAAACTTGCCTATTTAAGAACCCATCCAAATTTCTTTAAAATATTCTGACTGTCCCTGCATCTACCACTTCCTCTGGGAGCTCGTTCCACACATGAACTACCCTCTGTATAAAAAAAAGTTGCCCTTTGGGTCCTTTTGAAATTTTTCCCAACTCACTTTAAACCTATGCCCTCTAGTTTTGAACTCTCCCAACCCAAGGAAGAGACTTTGGCTCATCATCTTATCTATGCCTCTCATGCTTTTACAACCCCCTATAGGTCACCCCTTAACATCCTGCACTCCTCTAAAAGAAGTCCCAGCCTATCCTCACAACTCAAACACCCCCCTGTCCCAGCAGCATCCTGGGAAATCTTTACTGAACCCTCCCCAGTTTAACTAAATCCTTCCTACAGCAGGATGAACGGAACTCCAAAGATGGCCTCACCAATTTCCAGTATAACATCAACACAAAGAAAGTTATCTCATTGTACAATGGAATCTTGATCAGATGGGCCAATGGGCCGAGGTGTGGCAGATGGAGTTAAATCTAGATAAATGTGAGGTGCCACATTTTGGAAAGGCAAATCAGGGCAGGACTTACACATTTAATGCTAAGGTCTTGGCGGAGTGTTGTGGAACAGAGAGACCTTGGGGTGCAGGTTCAGGTTTCCTTGAAAGTGGTATTGTATGTAGACCGGATAGTGAAGGAGGTGTTTGGTGTGCTTAACTTTCTTGGTCAGTGTGTTGAGTGCAGGAGTTCGGAGGTCATGTTGCAACTGTACAGGACATTGGTTAGGCCACTTTTGGGATGCTGCATTCAGTTCTGGTCTCCCTGCTACAGGAAGGATGTTGTGAAACTTGAAAGGGTTCAGAAAAGATTTCCAAGGATGTTGCAGGCTTGGAGGGTTTGAGCTATAGGAAGAGGCTGGATAGGCTGGAGCTGTTTTCCTTGAAGCACTGGAGGCTGAGGGGTGACCCTATAGAAGTTTATAACATCATGAGGGGCATAGATAGGGTGAATAGCCAATGCCTTTTCCCCAGGCTGGGGGAGTCCAAAACTAGAGGGGCATAGGTTTAAGGAGAGAGGGGAAAGATTTAAGAGTTCTAAGGGGCAACTTTTTCACGCAGAGGGTGGTGCGTGTATGGAATGAGCTGCCAGAGGAAGTGCTGGAGGCTGGTACATTAAAGCATTTCGAAGGCATCTGGATGGCTGTATGATTAGAAAGGGTTTAGAGGGATATAGGCCGGAGACTGTCAAATGGGACTAGATTAGTTCAGGCTCCCTGGTCGGTACGGACGAGTTGGGCCGAAGGGTCTGTTTCCATGCTTTGTAACTCTATGAACATGACACCCCAACTCCGAGACTCAAGGGCCTGAGCAATGAAGGCGAGCGTGCTAAATGCCTGCTTAACCTCCCTGCCTGCCTGTAGGGCAAACTTCAAAGAATTATGTACGTGAACCCCTCGCTCTCTCTGTCCTACAACACTCCCCAGGACCCTCCCGTTCCAGTGGGACTAGTTGAAAGCGACCACATCCCTGATACGTTTGCTGTTTGGGGCTGGGTGGATTCCCTTTTCAAACCAGGTCGGAAAAATGGAGAGTTTCTTTTTTGATGTGTATGTTTCCAAAGTGAACGGCGACTCTACTCCCGTTCGATTCCCAACAAATCGGACGAAGGGGGACTTTTTTTTGTCGGTGGCGGGGGGACAGGAGTGTGTTTGGGTATCTATGTTGCTGGGGGTGGAGGGAGCGTGTGGTTCCTGTCTATTCGTAATTTTTGTTTCTCATCATCTGCTGGAGCTCCAATGGGCTGCGGATAAAAGTATCGAGGGAGAAAGGGGGAAGGGCACGGAAAGATGCAAAGTTGGGAACTCAGACAAGTGGGCAGTATTTTCAGTGAGAGTTGGGGACTGCCTGGGAAGGGATCGCTGGCTTTTCCTGGAAATTCTCCACCACCCGAGGAGCTCGCTCGGATTTTGTCTTGGGTAAGTCCCTGAAAATCGCTTGCAAGTTTTCGGGGCACCTTTTCTGCCCTTCTTTCTCCCTCGTCCCCTGGTCCAGCTCAGATGAGCTTCTGACCCTGTTGCAGGAAGGTTAGGCTTGAGGGCTGTGTAGTTTCTTTTGTGTGTGTGTGTGTGAGAGATAGAGGGGGGGGGGGGGGAGGAATCTGGGAGGAGAACAAGGATTTTCTGCAGCCCCTGAACTTTCTATCGCTGTTCACTCTCTCCTGCCAATCCTTGTTTAATTTTCCAGGTATCCCAGGATGGGGAGAGGGTCAGGAGTGGAAGGGGTTGGAAACAGAAAACAATACAGCCCCTGCTTCCCCGGAATTGAGCGTGATTTATAGCCAGTTACTACATTTCTTTTTTTGCGGACTGATCTTTTAGCCGGTTTAATTGATAGACGGAAATGGAAATTGCTGACCAGCAGAAGGTGAGAGGAAAGCCGCACGGAGACCCCGTTCTGCGAAAGGGCGGCCGGGGAGCCCACCGCGGACCAGCTCACAGCCGTGGGGCCGAATGGCCTTTTGCCTGTCAGCCCAGAGCCGGCGAGGTGTTGCCGGGGAAGGTGTTGAGAGTGACCGCGCTGTGTGTGGTTCCGGAAATGTTTACCCCCAAGCCCGGGTCCTGGGGCAAGGAAAGCCCCCTCCGTTCCCCCAGCGCACTGCGGCCGGGTAATCCACGCAGACCCTCATCCCAAACTGAGTGGGATCTTACAGTGTGCAGCTGTGCTCCTATTCCCTCCCTTAGGGGAGTGACTCCATGGGATGGGATTGTCCCAGTGCTTGAGGATGTGGCGAGCTGGCAGGAGACTCTGAGAGATCTCTGTTGTAGGAATGAGAGCACAGTGTACCCAGGGAGGCCTTTTTAATAACTGCACATCGCACTGCAACCGTTACAGGATCAGCAATCCACGCCTCTGCCTCTCCTCTTCCCACTTCAGCTCATCTTGTTGCTGCTTGCTGCATTTTTACTGAAGCAGTCGGAGAATACGTCCGGACCAGGAACAAACTGAAAGGAGCTTTCCCAGATTCCATCTCACAATCCCTGCCTCAGGAATGTGCTGTTCTCATAGGTTTGTCCCAGTGTAGCAGGATCCCTTTGCTTCTTCTCTCTCTCTCCATCTGTTCCTGAATCCAATTTGTTTGCTGCCTCTGAATTACAGGGTGTATGGTGAGCTGACACAGTCCAGGCAATCTCCACCTTTCGAAACATAGAAAATAAATGCAGGAGTAGGCCATTTGACCTTTCGAGTCTGTACTACCATTCGGAATGATCGTGGCCATTGGCACCCCCCCCCCCCCACTGGTTACCTGTAACAGAGCAGGGTGCCCAGCACTTTCTCATTGCCCTCCCTCTCACTTCGTGCCGGTCAGTCTCCCAATCCCGCTTTCTCTCCATGCCACAGAGAGGTGGCTTGTGTGCATTGAAAGCTAAGCTAAATAGATTCTTGATCAATCAGGGAAACAAGGGTTAGGGGGAAGAGGCAGGAGAGTAATGGTGGAGCAGGCTTGAGGGACTGACCTGCTTAATTCTGTACTGTCTCATTTCTGCTTTATCAAAATGAGCTGTTGTGACACAAGTTGATTTATTGTTGTCACGTGTACCTGGGTACGGTGAAAAGTTTTGTTTTTCCTGCAGTAGAAGTGGTTTCCACCATACAAAGTGCTTTAGGATAATAGAACAGAGTAAGGAATACTAAATAAAAACCGAAAGAACTGCGGATGCTGTAAATCAGGAACAAAAACAGAAGTTGCTGGAAAAGCTCAGCAGGTCTGGCAGCATCTGTGAAGAAAACATTCAGAGTTAACGTTTTGGTCCGGTGACCCTTCCTCAGAACTGTAAGTAATAGAGTAAGGAATACCATGTTACAGCTACAGAGAAAGTGCACAAAGAGCGAGATCAACATTAGATCTGAAGTTTGTGAGGTCCAGTCAGAACTCTAAGAACAGCAGGGAAGAAGCTGTTCTTGAATCTGTTGGGACATGTATTGAAGCTTTTATATCTTCAGCCTGATGGAAGAGATTACAACCAGGTTGGAGGGGTCTTTGATGATGTTGGCTGCCTGCCCAAAACGTCAGATAGTATAGATGGAGACAATAAATGAGATTGTTTGGAAAGGAATTTTGATTCTAAAGTTGAGGTAACTGAGGTTTTGGTTTTTTGTGCTGTGAAAGTCTGATTTCAATTTTTGAAGAGACAGTCATAAAATCCAATGGAGCAGTGACCTCAAGGCAGTCTGTCCAACAAAATACGTATTTGATAATTGCTGCTTCTTATCTGTTCGAGTTTTTCTGACCCACAGAAAAAGAAACTAATGGCCAGGGCACATAAGCTGGTTGAGTTCAGAGGAAAATATTCATTCCAGCAGTTTCTGGTTGATGGAAATCTTCAGGCTATCAGTGCTGGAAGGAAGTCTTAAACTGTTTTACCAGCTTCCAAGTGGCTAAAGTCAGAGAAAGGGGAGGGAATTAGCTTGTCTGTGGGTCCTGGGAAAGAGACAGGAATGGAGGAGCTCACATTCAGTGAATGTGCA
The DNA here is from genome assembly GCF_030684315.1 of Stegostoma tigrinum. NCBI lineage: Eukaryota > Metazoa > Chordata > Chondrichthyes > Orectolobiformes > Stegostomatidae > Stegostoma > Stegostoma tigrinum. The sequence continues at coordinate 5,607,608 of NC_081393.1, read as the reverse complement.
GCAAGTCACTGATGACGGATTGCGCAAGTGAAGACGGGAACCATGCTTCACTGGGATTGAGTGGCTGTCAAGCATAGAGCCGGGAAAAGGTGTTGAATATTTCACTTTATTACATTTCTACTGAGTGCCAGCCCTCTTGTCCATGCTCCAAAAACTCCTTCCACCCTGGAGTGGGAGTCGAATGTGGAGTTCCTGACCCTGGGGCAGGTACTTGACTTATTGTGCCACAAGACCTCTGAACTGGGGGGGTCATAAACAGCTGGCAGTCACTGATACATCCAAGAAAGCATCTTTCCTGAAGAGAGTGGTGAAAATTTGTAGCCTGCTGCCGTGGGGAATGTTTGAGATGAACAACCTTGAAGGGGAAAACTGGATGGCCGAGAGGGTGAAAGATACAAGGGGTTATGCTGATGGGGGAGAGGGGATGCAGGAAATTCAGGAAAGCACCCAGATCAGTGGGGAATCTGTTGGAGGAAGTGGCCTGTTGCTGTCCTCTCTCTTCTATGCATTTGGTATCATGACCCATACAGGCTTGCACGAGGAGACAGTGACAAATACAAGATACAGGGCTGGAGGATGGTTTAAGTCACAGCCTTGTCCTCCTGTGTGCTCTAACAGCAGTGGGAAGCCTGCCTGTTTCCAAGTAGCAGTTGTTTACCATTGAAAGCCTGTGCCAAGAGGTCCAAGCCCATAGTGAGACAGCTGGATTTAAAATACAGCTCACAGTCTGAATGTTGACACCAAGTGATTTTAGTCACTCTTGAGTCGTGAGCATCATAAGCTGGGCCAACATTTATCGCCATTCCCAGTTGCTTCTGGAGAAGTTGGTGGTCAGCTCTCTCCTCAACCTGCTCCAGATGTGGTGTAAGGAGGAAGTTCCAGTATTTTGAGCAATGACAGTGAAGGAACAGCAATATATTTCCAAGTCAGAATGGGGAGTCACTTGGAGAGGAACTGGCAGGGGGTGGTGTTCCCTTATATCTGCTGCCCTTGTCCTTCTAGATGGAAGTAGTTGTAGGTTTGGAAGGTGCACTCTGAAGGCCTTTAGTGAATTTCTGCAGTGCTTCCTGTAGCTATTACATACTGCTGTGACTGAACATCAGTGGTGATGGGAGTGAATAGTTATAGATTTGGTGCCAGTCAAACGGGCTGCTTTGTCCGACATGAAGTTGAGCCTCTTGAGTGTTGTTGGATCTGTACCCATCCAGGGCAAAAGGGGAGTAGTCCATCACACTCCTGACTTGTGCCTTGTTCGTAGCCTCTGACCTGCTCTTGTAGATGGTGGACAGGAGGCTTTGGGGCATACACACACATGTGGACACACCCTCTCTCACACACTCAAACACACACACACGCTCACACACTCTCAGACACACATACACATGGACACATGCTCACACACATACACACATATGGACACAGCCACTCTCACACACTCAGACACACAGTCACATTCACACACTCACACACGGGCACGCACTCTCTCTCAAACTCACACACACACACTCCCTCTCACACACACATAGACAGGGACACGCTCACACACTCTCACACACATATGGACACACCCTCTCTCACACAAACACACACACACACACACACACACGCACACACAGACACACACAGTCATGGACTCACACTCACACACGGACACACACACAAACACGGACACACACACACACACACACATGGACGCATCCTCTCTCTCACTGTCACACTCGCATGTGCGCACATACACACATACGGACACACACACACACACACACACACACACACACACACACAGGGACTCTCACGCACACACGGACACACCCTCTCTCTCTCTCTCATTTGCGCGCACACACGCACACACACGGATATGCCCTCCCTCACACACTCAAACATAAGAACATGCAAATGCACACGCACTCTTTCACACACTCAAACACACATACAGACACAGATGCACACATGGACATTGCTTCTCTTTCACACACTCAAATACACACGCCCACACCCTCACACACATATATAGACACACTCACATGCACATGCACTCATGCACACACCTGCACAGACACACTCCTGCACACACATGCACTGACACACACACCCGCATTCTCACACACGCCTGCACAGACACACGCACAGACAATTTACAGACTGGGAGTACAGGCTGAGAGATGTTAAGTTGTCTGAAAGTATAATTGATGTACGGTGTTTGAAGCTTGGTGGTTTGGTTGGCTTCAGGTAAAGTCCATGGTGCCAACTCTTGAATTTGGCTCAGAGGTAATGAAAACATGAGGATTTATCTGTATGTGAGCTTCTCTGATAAATTGTCGATTTGCAGCTATCACTTTTGGAGGTAATAGCTGCTGGGCTGAGCTCTTTTTAAAAACCCCTCTGTCCACAATTGCTTCCAGAGCCAATGAAACACATGACAGACAGGGTTGAAAATTTGCAAGTTGTGCAAACAGAGAGATTTTCTGCAACTCAGTTACTTGTAGTGGTCTGCAGAGATGAGAGTTGTACCCTGCAGGGGGCAAGGAGCAGTGCAATGTGGATAAAATTATGACAGAAATTAGGACCTCTTTTCACACATACAGCAGGATTGGTCCCAAAGTCACACCCGACTGTGCATTCAGCTGTGTGACTGTTGTGTTCCCCTTGAAACCACGGAATAGAATGAATTGGTTTCATTACAGAGAGAAGTTTTGTCAGTGCTGACGTGATAGGCCTGGGGACCTCTTGTATATTGTGTATGACTGTAAAATTCCCCACTGGTTCCGAGGGCGGTCGTTCTGCATGCATGAATTTGCGTAAATTGAAGTGTCTACTTTACCATGTTGCTCAGTGGTCACACACATCCACCTCCACATTAGAAGGGTCTCGGTTCTAAGCTAAGCCTAGTGTAGGTAGCAGTACTGAGGGAGGTGCTGAATTGTTGGCGATGCAGTCTTTGTGGTGTGAAGCCAAAATCCTATTTGTTGGATGGAGATGATCCCTTGAGGTGTCTGGTTTGGAACAGGAAGACAGTTGTGCCTGGTTTCCTGACCCAGCCTTTATCCCACAACAGGCCTCGCTGAGACCCATTGCAGCCTGTGAGAGCGTCCTGTGGGCCAACTGGAATGGAATAGATTAGAAATTTATTGTCGGTCATACTGTTAACGTAAGAAATGCAGTGAGAAGTTTTATAAGTTGCCCCGTTGAGGCTCCTGCATCAATTATAGGAGTGGGACATAATGGTCAACAAAACTAAAATTAAGACAGGCTCCTGGGCTCGGGGATAGATTATTAGGGAAGGGTGGAATAACTCTGAAGGCTGAGCTGGGAGGAGATCACCATTCCAGGATGAGATCACTAGGCATGGCTGCTAGAAACCTGGGATAGATGCTCCTCTGAAGAGGATCACCAAGCAAGCCAGGCTGTCTCAACCTGCCAGGCCACTGGAAGCCGAAGACGAGGAAGATCTCCATGCCAGGGTGGGGGCTCCATGATGTGCTGAGACCACCCACTTTCTCTCCTCCACCTTCGGGCGGTCAGGCCCAACCGAGAACCAGGAGCATTGGCCTAGCCTGAGCCCCAGGCCCCGGGCCCCGCTCATCCCCTTGTTGCTGCCACCGCTGCCGGATGTATGCTCCCTCATCCACCAATCTCCAGGCCTGAAGAGAAGAAAACAGAAACATTGGGAAACAACGAGAAGCGCCAATGGAAAAAGTGCTTCCGACATGGGAAGAGTGGTGGTGAGTCTACAAGGTCCTGAGTGAGCATAAGTAGAGCGCTCGAGTCCAGGCTTTTGGTGTGCTTACCATTCAGTTGAACTTTGTGCTAACGTTTGGAGGTTTACCATGAGACTTGCTCCAGAGTCGTGTGATCTCCATGACACAGCTGTCTATCCACACCTTGGGAGAATTAGCCTTGGCATTTCTGTCCAGGTCTCTAACTTGCCCCATCAGCTGAAGAACGCCAAGAGTATTGTAAACAGTGTGGGACATTTACAGATTGGGCTGAGGGCAGGAGAAGTGAGCTTTGCTGGAACAAAGCCGCATGTATACTAGGTCCAACAGAGAGACTGCACCTTCCAGGAAGGCTTCATCGGTGATGTCTAAGGGGTGAGGTTGAAATTTGTGACGTACCAGCTGTCTGTTGTGTGATCTGGTGTAAGATATGGCTGGCAGTAAGATGTGTTCCAATGTGGCCTGTGTTTACCGGACCTCGGTGACCACTGTGGATATTGCATGTGAGCTGGACAACACCAAAGCTTGTTATAAAGCACTTCGGGACACCCTGAAGGTGCTCCCACTCCTCAAGCCCTTTGTACCTGACTGGGGCCATGATCAGTGGAATGGTGTCATTGACTCTGGGAGTCTACATCACAGAAGAAGTGCCTTCGGCCCATCATGTGCGTGCCAAGTGACAAGCCTATTTCCCAGCACATGGTCCATGGCCATGTCTGTCCTGGCATGGTATGTGATCATTATGTCAAGTAATGACATTGACCACACCAACAGGCAGTGGGTTCCAGATTCCAGACATTGACGAATAAAGCCCGACCTCCGGGTGAATGGGAGGGGGGGTGGGCTGTGCTTCTGAATCTCCTCAGGCTTCAGCATCTGCGATAACCGCTGGGACTTTGTCACGAGAAAAGAAGGACGTTTCTCAGCAGCAGGCAGGGTTAGGGTTTACTGTGTGGCTCTGAGCTGTTCTCCATTTTTGAACATCGGTCTGAAGCTGGTTGCTGGGATTATTTGCAGTGTATCTGACAACCCTGTCACCATTCACTGTTACCCTGCTTTATTCCACTGTGCTGTGTTTCTCCCACCCAACGCGTCTGCTCTGTCTCTATGCCTGCGCGCTCCCTGTCTGCCCTCTCCCTGTCTCTGCTCTTTCTCCATCTGCTCCCTGTGCCTGCTCTTTCTCCATCTGCTCTCTCTCTCTCTCACTCTCTCTCTGTGCTCTCTCTCTCTGTGTCTTGTGGCTTCTGTGCTGGCTGTCCCTGCGCTCCCTCTCTCTCTTTCTGTGTGCACTCTTTCTCTGTGTGTGTTCTCTGTCTCTGTGTCTCTCTTGGCTTCTGTGCTATCTGTCTCTCTCTGTGTGCTTGCTCTCTGTCTGTGTGAGCTCTCTGTCTCTCTATATGTGCTTGCTCTCTATCCTCCCACCCTCCCTCTCTCTCTCCCTCCCCCCCTCTCTCTCTCTGTGCTCACTCTCTCTCTCTGTGTGCTCTCTTGCTTTCTGTGTGCTCTCACTTTCTGTGCGCTCTCTCTCTCTGACTGTTCTCTTTCTGTCTGTACTCTTGCTCTCACTGTGTGCTCTCGGTGCTCTCAGTCTCTTCTCTCTCTCTCTCTCTGTGCTTGCTGTCTCTGTGTGTTCTCAGTCTCTCTTGGCTTCTGTGTTGTCTCTCTCTCTCTGTGTTCTCTCTCTCTTTATGTACTCTCTCTCTCTGTGCCCTCTCTCTCTCTCTCTCTCTCTCTCTCTCTCTGTGTCTGTATCTCTCTTGGATTCTGTGCTCTCGCTCTCTGTCTGCTCTCACTCTGTGTGTGTGTGTGTGTGTGTGTGTGTGTGTGTGTGTGTGCGCGCTTGCTCTCTGTCCTCCCTCCCCCACCTCTCTCTGTGTGTGTGCTCACTCTCTCTGTGCTCTCACTTTCTCTCTGTGCCCTCTCTCTCTCTCTCTCTGTGTCTGTATCTCTCTTGGATTCTGTGCTCTCGCTCTCTGTCTGCTCTCACTCTGTGTGTGTGTGTGTGTGTGTGTGTGTGTGTGCGCGCGCGCTTGCTCTCTGTCCTCCCTCCCCCACCTCTCTCTGTGTGTGTGCTCACTCTCTCTGTGCTCTCACTTTCTCTCTGTGCACTCTTGCTTTCTGTGTGCTTTCTTTCTCTCTCTCTCTCTGCTGTTCCTCCATGTCTCTCTTCCTGCTCTTTCTTCATCTGCACTCCTGTATTTGTTCTGCCTCTGTCTGCCTGCCCCCATCTCCCTCCCTCTCTCTCTATCTCCACCTCCCCCTCCATTTAAACATCTTAAACGTCAGTGGGGGTGGTGGGTGGGGATGTTTCAGGAGGGCCTGCATGGTTGTTTGGCTACAGTGGAAAACAATAATCTGAATCGAGTGTCAGGAAGCTCTGTATTGGGGATCTTTCTGTTTCGGAAATATCTCCTCAAACGCCCAATGCTGAGGGTCGGGCTTGGGAACATGGAATGTTAGTTTCAGTGAAACTGCTTCCAAGTCCCTGCACCAACCTGAGGGGATCTATTTCTGTTACTCCCCTTGTCCCTCCCTCCCTCTCCCACTCCCCTGCCTCTGCCCATCTGCCCCCTTCCTCTCTGTCCCACAGTGTTTATCTTGTGGAGCCTGCAGGCAACGACAGCTGTCCGTGTGTGCGTGTCTGTCTCTCTCCTGTTGGCACAGGGTCAATGATCTCAAGCCTGTGGTCCATCTCGTTGAGCCAGCGTGGTCCCTGTTTGGCACTGGGTCAGTCAAATGGAAATGCTCAGTGCTCTGTGTTGAGTGTGTGCCCTCTCCAGCCTGAAGATATTGGAAATGGACAGCACGGACCCCTGGCACATTTTACTGTCTGCCAGTTGAGTGACAGAGAACGTCCTTTCTACCTGAACTGAGAGCAGACAGCTGCTGCGTTCGCTCGGATGTCAACCCAAGATGAGAAATCTCTTCTGCAGAGCATGCCTGTGGAAGCAAGCATGTGTTTTTTTTAAACCCACCCCCCCCCAATTTTCACCTTTTATTTGTATTTCCCTCGTTACTTTTTTGCAGGAGACGGACAGGATTGGAGAATACAGCCAAAGTTTGCTGCGTGGTTGGCTCAAGTGGCAGAGGATGTGTGGCATCCTTTGTGTTTTCCATCATTGCTTGGCTCTGGTGTTAGTCCACTGGGTCTTGGAACTACTCTGCATGGCCGAGGTCAAGGGGCAGCAGGTCTCCAGGATTCAGCTCCGATTGGCCGGCCGGAGGAAGAAAGGCAATGAGGGACGGGTTGAGGTCTACTATGACGGCGAGTGGGGAACCATCTGCGATGACGACTTCTCCATCGCCACAGCCAACGTCATCTGTAAGGAACTCGGCTTCCTCCATGCAGAAAACTGGGTCCCTGGCGCCAAGTATGGCAGAGGGAAAGGTAATTGGATCCTGCCCGCTCCCGTGGCACTCTTTAAACCACAGTCGGGAAGGCCTGGGGGAACCATGCAGTGGGGTATTCAGATGCGGGCCAAGGTCTTTGCCCTTGGCCCAATTCAAGAAACAATGGGGGTCATGGCTTGAGGTCATTGAAGAACGAGAGGAGGAGAAATACCTTCAGTGAGAGAGGAGGGGAGCCTGTGGAATTCTCTGCCACAGAAAGCAGTTGAGTAAGTTCAAGAAGCAATTCTGGCCTCCCTTCTAAAGGAAAGATGTTGTTCAACTTGAAAGGGTGCAGCAGAGATTTACAAGGATGTTGCCATGGTTGGAGGGTTAGAGCTCTAGGCAGAGGATGGACGGGCTGGGACTTTTCTTCCATGGAACATCAGAGTGAGGGGGTGACCTGACAGAAGTTTAAAAAATCATGAGGGACATGGATAGGGTGAATAGCCCTTTCCCCAGGGTAAGGGAGTCCAAAACGAGAGAGCATCAGTTTAAGGTGAGAGAGCAAAGATTTAAAAGGGACCTGAGGGGCAACTTTTTCACATGGAGGGTGGTGCGTGTAAGGAATGAGCTGCCAGAGGAGGTGGTATAATGGCAACATTTAAAAGGCATCTGGAAGGGTTTAGAGGGTTATTGGCCAAATGAGACAAGGTCCGATTGGGATGTCTAATTGTTGAGGATGAGTTGGCCTGAAGCGGGTCTATTTCTGTGCTGGAAAACTCTAAGGAACGGGATATAGCACATGGGGCTAAAGGGATTGAAGGATATGGAGAGGAATAGCAGGAACAAGGTACTAAGTTGGATGATCAGCTGTGATGATCATGAAGGGCTGAATGGCCTATTCCCGCTCCTCTGATTTTTCCATGTTTTCTGGGCCTGTCATAATGTTGTTAGTTTTGCAGCAAGATTTTGTGCGCCTTGACATCGGGCAGAGCAACAAACATCCCTCGGCTTTATTTTAGGCGAGCCTGAGAAACAGGAGGTGAGAGAATGGCCATTCGCCTCCTCCAACCTCCTGCTATCATTCGGTGAGCACAGGGCTGAGCTCGCACCTCAGCTGCGTGGTGTGGCAGTGTTCCCTCACCCACTGCAGAGCCTCCGATGTTCCCAACTCCTCTCTGTCACAGCCTCCGGCAAACTGAGCTCATCCTCCGTTTCAGAGGGGTGGGAGATTTCCACATCCCTCTCTCCCCTTCTCCGAGGCTGCCCTCCAACATCAGCCTCCTGAGACCAGCCAAAGGAAGGAAGTCAGAGGTGTTAGTAAGCACCCTGCCATGATTCCCCCTCTTCCCTCTCCAGGGATACCTTCCCCTTTCCTTGAGAAAGGATTTCCCCTGCCAACAAATCTCATGGCAGTGCAAGTGCATTCTATGCTGTTCCCCAGGGCCTCGCAGCAAAAAAAAATGCAACTCTCACAAGAGCAGTGAGTCCAGCTGGAAGACACCAGCTCAGTGGCCTGCCAAGGAGCAAGCTGTATGTACTCCCAGCGATGAGTTCGCTGTCAGATCCACTGCATCTGTTGTCCTGTGTTGACCGCATCTGGAAGGGATGACAGCGAGCGCTGGAGAACCTTGGCAGGTCTGCGCAGCGTCTTCGGAGAGAGGAACCGAACAAACTTTTCCACTGCCGTGTCACTCGGAGCTCCCGGACGGAATTTCTGAGGCTCAGCTTGTCCGAGCTGAGGCTGCACTGCCAGAGCTGTAAACAGCATCTGGAACCGTGCAACTTGTTCCATCAGCCCAGCAGCAGGCTTCCTATTGATTGCTTCTGGGCTTTGTTTGGTCCACAACGATCCTGCAAATGTATCCACGCCCGCACACAGCATGATGCAAGAAGGACGCTGAGAGCTTCCTACAGGCTGGTTGCTGAGGTTTGTTGTAGACGGCGGTGCGGTGAGATTGAAACTTTAGACGCGGCTGAGTGTGGGGGCCTTGTTGTTTGAGTTTCATGGGCCCCCTTCTGCAGCAGAGTAACCGGGCTGACACTGTTCTCCATGCTGGCTGCAGGCAGGATCTGGATCGATAACGTGCGATGCACTGGCAGTGAGAAGAGCCTGGCAGCTTGCGATTCGAACGGCTGGGGCGTCACCGATTGCAAGCACACGGAAGACGCTGGAGTAGTGTGCAGCGAGCAGAGGGTGCCTGGCTTCAGGTTCGCCAATGCCCTTGACAACAATATTGAGGTGAGCCCAGGCCTCGCTGGCACACGCGATGGTAGGGTTGGTGATGAGCTTCCGTGCAGGGTTCTTTATGTACATTCATTCGTCTGCGTGAAGTGTGGTCTTAATAGCTTCCGAATCGCCAGGGGATCCACCTCAATTCTTAAGCCACCCAGGGAGGGCTGCCACTGTGTCCTGGGTGCGTTGCAAACGTGAGCCAGTGGACCAGTCAATAAGCAAGGCTTCTGAAACCCGAGTGTTCGAGTCTGGTTGCCCACTTCCAATGCCAAGGTTCCAAAGAGCCAGAGATGGGTGCCAGGCTGTACCAGAGATGGGTGCCAGGCTGTACCAATGATGGGTGCCAGGCTGTACCAGAGACGGGTGCCAGACTGTACCAGTGACGGGTACCAGGTTTCAATTCACGAAGCCAGTCAATATTCACCACAGGTAATGGTGAAATTAAAACAAAAACACAGTCTGGATTTGAAAGCCCACCGAATGGTGACCACATTGTCACTGTCATTTGTCAGCTCAGCATTCCAAGTGTCTGGAAGTTTCAGGCACGACAGAGAGGGTCGGGGGGGGGGGTGGGGTCATTGCATTATTGATAAAGATGATCGTCTCTGCAATAATGAGGGACGATGTCTCAGAAGGGTCTCCAAGTGCAGCCATCTAGGTATAGAGTTTAGAAATAAGAAAAAGGGTGATCACTTAGTTGCGATTATACTTCAGGTCTCCCGGCAGTGAGGGAGACAGAGAGGCAGAAATGGAGGCAACTCATGGAGAGGTGTCAGAGGAATAGCGTTACAATAGTTGGGGATTTCAACTTTGCAAAGACTAACTGGGATCACCACAGTGGGAAAGGATGAGGTGGGGTGGAAGTTTTCAGGTACATCCAGGAGGGCTTCATAGATAGTTCTACTGGAGATAAACAGTGCTACATCTAATCCTAGGGAGTGAACCTGCTCAAGTCATTGAAGTATCAGTGAGCAAGCGTTTGAGAGACAGTGATCATAATTGTAAGTTTCAAAGTACTTGTGGAAAGGGATAGGGTTAGTGCAGAAGTTAAACATCTAAAATGGGGGAAGACCAATTTCAGTCACATCAGGCAGGATCTGACAACCTAGGCTGGGAGCAGATCCTTGCAAGTAAATCTATATGAGGAAAGTGGGAGTGTGTTAAAGGCACTGTAGTGAGCGTTCGGAGCCAGCGAGTTCCCCTGACAGTGGGGCAGCAAGCCCAGGGAACCCTGGTGAAGAGAGAGAAGGAAGCACAGAGCAGGTACAGTGCGTTTTAAACAAGGGAGACCCTTCAAACTGTAGAGAATGGAGGAGAATTGCTTAAAAAGGAAATTAGGAGGGCCAAGAGGGGCCATGAACTATCTTTGGCAGATAGGATCAAGGCAAACCCCAAGGCATTTTAGAACTATGTAGAGAGCAAGAGGATTATCAGGGAAAGGGTGGATCTATCTGCGATCAAAGGGGTATCCTGTGCACAGAGCCAGAGGATGTGGGTGAGATCATGAATGAATATTTCTCTGTATTCACAGAAGGAATTACAGCCAGGGATTTCAGCTGGGATGGTGACGTTCTGGAACATGTTAGGGTTAATGAGGAGGAGGTATTAGATGTTTTACTGGGCTTAAAAATGCATAAATCCCCAGCGCCTGATCAGCTTTTATCCCAGGCCGCTGGGAGAGGCTGGGTTTGTTTTCCCTCAAATCAGAGCAGGCAGAGGGGGGAGGGGGGGGCGATATGATTGGGAGTCACAAAATTATAAGAGGCACAGGCAGAGTTGATCATGAGAATCTTTTCCCCATGATGGGCATGTCTGACACCAGGGGGCATACAAAATATAAGATAAGGAGTGAGTGGTTTAGAGGGGATCTGAGGAATACTATTTTTCACCCAGAGGGTGGTAGAAATTTGCAACATGTTCCCTGAGGGGGTCCTAGAAGCGGGCACACTCATAACATTGAAGAAGCACTTAATAGCTGGGCACAGTCGGCTATGGACCAAGTACAAGTAAATGGGATTAGTGTACCATAGTGTTTGTCGGTCATCATAGACATGGTGGGCTGAAGGGCCTGTTTTAATGTTGTATAACTGTAATATTGAAGGGAAACGTGCTGAGTTCAACTCAGGCAAAAGTTTGTGAACTGTGTTGGAAACGATTGTGGGAGAGTGACTGGTTTTTTTTTGCTGAGAATGCAGTTGGAAATTTCGATGTAGATTTAGAAAGGCGAACAGCTATGACAGAAACAGGGCAGTCCTGGTGTACATTCTTCCTGCATGGTTGGTCATCACACCCCCTCAGACTGTTGGCCTTGGCTACGTTCTGTAGCCGTTAGTGGGACAAGCCTTTTGTTGAGTAATGTATCTTTCAGTGTATTTACTGTATTTACTACATTTTCAGGGTTTAAAGACCAGGCGCCTGGCTCTAGTATGTACTGGTTAGCTTGTACAGTAATCAAACAGCTGACCTACTGCACTGACTCCATTCCAACAGGACAGTGCCTGAAGGCCAGGCACTTGCTATGTTGGATATCAGAACATCGCAGCTTGTAATGTCCCAGCGTGTTCTAGAATCTGTGCCAGCCTAGCAAGACCCCATCCACCTCGTGCTGAAAGAATCTGCCTTACAGAGGAGAGCAGGTTTCAGATTTTCAGGAGCGGCACATCTGATGTCACTCCTGGATCTCATTTGAAGATGATTCCTCAAGTCTTGTGGATTGTCACCTCCGCCCCACCTCTCCCCCGCCAGAGGGCGTCTAGCCACGTTCTCTTGATGCACTCTTGAATGCCTTTACCATTGTCCTTTACCCCTCCTTGTCTGGGTCAAGGATCACAGGATGACTTGCGTTCCCTCAGCTCCACTCGGTAGTCCTAATTCCGGATCCCGTCCACATGTGGGGAAGCAGGGTTGGATTGGATACTGGCTCCTCCTGATGTTGTCATGTGGTCTCCCCACTGGACCAGTTGTATGCATTCCAGACACTCTCCTTCTCTAGTTTGGCCATCCTTGGGCCGAGATTCCCATCACTGCCACAGTGGCAATGCTGCTTTTGTTCAGTGTTGGGGGCGGGGTGGGCATTGAGAACATCCTTGAAGCTCATCTCTGCCCACCTTCTCACCAATCACCGTGACAAAGCTCAGAGAGAAGAGAGAGAGAGCTTGTTGTGAGAGGTGTGTGCCAGGACCATGTGGTCCACCCCAATGCAGCTCATTGATCAGCACCAGCGAGTTTGATGGTGGGAATGTTGGCCTGAGAGAGAACACTGAGATTGGAGCAAGAGCCTCCCCTGAGCTCCTGTTATCCTGTTTACCCATTGGGACCTTACAGTTGCAGTCAGGATCTTCACGATATCTGAAGATGGTGGTTTATCCTTGGACAGCAGTTTGTACTGACCCCCAGGCATGATCCATTGCTTACCACCCTGTTCCTTTCATTCCTTACTCACTCACTTGGACAGTCGTCTTTCAAAGAAGGTCCTTCTTGGATTTAATGCAGGCCCAGCATCTCAGGAATTCTCCAAACCTTGGAGCACACATGCATTAAACATAGTTTGAGATTCAGTCATTCCAGTGTGAATACTGATAATAAGGATTTTCTTCGTCCTGGTTCCCTTGGCATTCCCTCCTGGAAATGGTAATGCTGCATTGCAACCAATGACAATACTGCATTGGGGTAAATTTATTGAGGGCGTCTTTTGGGATGCAGCATCACTGGCTGGACCAGTATTTATTCCCCATCCTCAATTGCCCCTTGAGAAGGTGGGGGTGAGCTGCCTTCTTGAACCGCTGCAGCCTACATACCGTAGGTAGACCCACAGTGATGTCAGGGAGTGAGGGTCCCAGGATTCTGACTCAATGACAGTGAAGGAACAGTGATATATTTCCAAGTCAGGATGGTGAGTGGCTTGGAGGGGAACTGGTGGGGGGAGTGGTGTTCCCATGTATCTGCTGCCTTTGTCCTTCCGGATGGAATTAGTTGAGGGTTTGGAAAGTGCTATCTGGGGATCGCTCTGAATGTATATCTGAATTCCATGTTGGCCAAGTATCAGTGTTAATAAGCCTTCAAGGCCAACACTGTAGTAGTAGAGGAGGTGGGAAAGCTATATGAGAGTCAGCAGATTGTCCTGAGGCTCAGAGAACTGGCCAGCAACTGTATGTTGAGCTTATATACATCTGCTGTCTAACTGCTTGCCATTAAGAGACAGTTCATGTTTATTGATGTCTTTGAGGCCTCATTAATGGATAGATGAGCCTTAAGTTGGGATGTGCAACAAGCTTTCAGTTCCATTCAACAATTGCTTCAACGTCGCGATCCAAAATGCTGCCAATTCCTTCTCTCTGTCCAACAACAGGCAGCTGGGAGTGGGGGTCCCTGCCCTCCCCCAGGGGGACAGGGGGTAGAGTGAATTTCCCAGCCCAGCTGAATAAGTTTCCGCCTGCAATGTTGCCTGAGGACTATGCAGCTGGCGTTCAGGATCTGACGGAACGGAGGGACGTTCAGTTTGAGGGGTTGAACAACCTCCCGTCTGTCTCCTTTAGACGGACGCACACAGCAGCCTGGACTTGGATAGCAAGCGGGCTTTGTAAGTTTCACTTGTCGCATTTCCTTGACGAGCTGTTCAGCTTGTCAGCGTAGCAGATAGAGCGATCATCCTGCAAGTGGTTGTCTTCTGCCCAAACTCAAAACACCAAGTTATGGCTGGGAGATTGTTTCCAACCCCTGGTTCCAAACCCTTCGCTGTTTTGTTTTCAATGCTATTCCTGTAATGATTCCCTGTGCACAAAAATGTCAGGGGAAGTCACTTGTGAGGTCATTGCATCCAGAACTGCATTCCTTTGGAATTGTCTGGTTGCTGGAACTAGTTGCTGCTTTACATAATCCTTTTCATCCTGTTCTCAAACAGCGTGAGGAGTGAAGAATTGAGACAATTAACGTTGAACAAAACGGCTGTATTCCATGCTCAGTAGCAAAGGGGACAATGTTTGTGACTGACAGAAACAGAAATTGCTGGAAAAGCTCAGCATCTGTGGAGAGAAAGCAGAGCGAATGCTTTGGGTCTAGCGACCCTTCCTCAGAACCGATGGTAATTAGGAGAAAGTTAGTTTTTCTGTAGAAGATAGAGTGGGGGGAGTGGTCAGGAGTAAATGAGAGGTGGGAATAGAGCGCAAAGAGAGAGCAGAACAGTTGGACAGACAAAGGAGTGGATAACGATCAGGCCGGTAGAATGAATAGCTACTAATGGGGACTATTAGCAGTGAACAGTGGGTTGTGTGTAATAGCAGACCGTGTGATAACAAGGCCTGGTGTGTGGGGGTTGGGGTAAGAACATGGGAGAAGGTGCCTCAAACTCTAAACTTGTTGAACTTGATATTGAGTCCAGAAGGCTGTGGAGTTCCCACGCACAAAATGAGGTGCTGTTCTTCCAGCTCACACTGAGATGTTTGTGACTAACCTTGATAGAAAGAGCCCACAAAGATTTTGCAATCCCTCAATTTCCTTGATGACCTTTTGGAACTGGTGCCAGGTCAAGGAGGGGGTGTCCAGGCTTGTTGCTGAGGAATGTAAGCAGCCAATAGGATTAGAGTATCCTCACAGACAGCACACCTGGAAGTTAAAAACACGAGATCTTTCACTTAAACAAAAATCTGATGGACTGAAATCATTTGCTCATTCATGCATAGGGAACCACTGTATAAAACATAAAAAGTATCTACAGTTGTTCTATGGGAAAGTTTGACATTGATCAAAATGAATATTGCTGCCTGCATTCACTGAGACTGCTTGGGAATAGATACCTTTGTTGTTTAAAAACTCAATTGTTCCTCATTGACAAGTTGCAGCTTCTTCAGTGCCATGCTTTTAGTTGACCTATCATCCATCCCTTCTTTAACTCCATTTGCGCTTTGGTATTCATTCTGTCTCTGTCTCTCCCTCTCTCACTCAATCTCCATTTCTTCATGTGTTGAATTAACTAAGGGTGACAGGTACATTCAGGGCTGGGTGACATCCTCCAGGCCTCCCCAACATTTCCAGTGATCCTTCTTTGCCTAGTGATGATGTGACTTCACGTGACCAGGAGGATGAAGGGCCTGCTGTCAGACTGAAGGGCCTGAACTAACTCATCTGCCCTGTCCTCTCTCTTCCCTTTGCTTGTCTGTCTTCCACACAGAGTCAGCTCCCAGTTCGGTTCCGTCCTCAGATCATACCACTGCTTCCGTTTGATCTGCAAGTTTCTCCCTCACCTTTTGTCACTATCCAAATACAACTTTGTTGGCGTTTTCTCCTCTTCACATCTTGGAGTCCAGCTGGACAATGGAGACTTGAGTTTCAGTTGGAACCAAGATGCCCAACAGACAGTTTCTAAGGCTAGAACCTGGGATCTTCACCAGCAGTTGGGAATTGGGGTCCGTTTCAGAGCGACAGTCAGCAGTGAGCAATCCACTGAGCAGATGTTTTGTGCTGCTGCAGGCTGTGAACCCTGTGAATATTCTTTAAAAGGGATGTTATAGTGAGGGTTTGGCAGATGTGCCCCACACGTGCTCAGTCAGATGGGGCCCCTCTGTGTGTGAGCAGCGCAGAGACCACAGTGCAAACAGCAGTGGCCCCTCTGATCAGATCCTGGTGAGCACTGAGTACAGACATCAACACCAGATGGACATGGGGACCTGGAGAATAGGCTTGTGTTAGCCACTGTGAGAACAGTCAGAGCTGTGCGTCTGTGTCCTGCACTTAGACCCAGCAGAGCCTGTCGTTGTAGTGTCTGAGCACAAGGAATGAGAAAACCCCTCAGCTCCCTCTCATTTCCCCCTTCAACCTTACACTTCCCCCAGGTTTGCGGGATGGCGTTTGACTGGCAAGATCACTGTTCAATGCCCATCCCTAGTTGCCCCTTGAGAAGGTGGGGGTGAGCTGCCTTCTTGAACCGCTGCAGTCCGCCTGCTGTGGGTAGATCCGCAATTCCAGGATTTTTACCCAATGATACTGAAGAATATATTTGCAAGTCAGGACAGTGAGTGACTCGGAGGGTGGTAATGGGGCACATGCCCAGTCATCATTGGGTGGCCTTACATTGTTGGCGTGCTCTCAAGCCAAGCCTGGCATGGGCTCTGAAATCACTCTCGAAAAGCAGCTTCCTCCTTGTCCCTCAGAGGAAGCCATCCCTTAATTGATAGGTGCAGTAGGATGTGCCACAGAAATGGAGAACCATCTAAGATAGGAGCAGATTCGACCCCCTCAGAGCTGCTCCGCCATTCAATAGGACAAACTCAATCCCACCTCGCTCCTTGATCC
Organism: Stegostoma tigrinum; assembly: GCF_030684315.1. Classification (NCBI taxonomy): domain Eukaryota; kingdom Metazoa; phylum Chordata; class Chondrichthyes; order Orectolobiformes; family Stegostomatidae; genus Stegostoma; species Stegostoma tigrinum. Next base: position 5,591,039 of record NC_081393.1, on the reverse strand, counting down.
CTTTCAGCCACCAGAGTTATGTCTGCCTCCCTCTCGCAAATGTCCAAAGTTTTGGCCTCACCCTCAATCAGTGGCTGTGAATTCCACAGGCTGAGCACTCTGTTGTTGGATGAAGACGTGTCTTTCACCTCAGTCTGAAACTTTTCCTTAAGCTATGGCTCCTGGTTGTGGACATGTCCAGCATTGAGAACCTCTTTGGTGACCACCCCAGTTCTGAACGTGTGGCACTGGGCCGGTGACCTTGTGAATCGAGAAGCCCGGGAGCCACTAGGAGGGGGTGCCGAAAGCATGAGGATGAACAAGACAGCCAGTAATCTCCCCGTCAGCTGGAGCGTGAGCCCCTCTGTATTTGGCTGCTCTGGCCTGCCTGCACAAACTGTCTGTCACCTCCAGTGGAGGCCGCCTCCCAGTGGCAGCTCCTTCACCTGACAGTGAGAGGCAACTGGTGCTGAGTTTATCCTGAGGACAACGGGCTGGGATTTTCACAGTGACCCCAGCCGGTGTGGGAGTTGAATTCCGAGATGTTGCTGTCAATTCTGAAGCAGCCACCAGTCAGCTGGGTGAACTGAACCCCACACTGTAGCCAGATCTATGTGTCCCAGTGCACTGAAGGGACACTCAATCTGCACTGGAAACTGTCATGTGCCTGGTACACTCGGCATGGCCTCTGGCCACAGTTCTGTGGGAGGGGAGGTGGTAACATGTTCCTGCGAAGTGCGTAGCATGTTCAGAATGACATTAGAACTGCTTGCGTAGCTGTTGGCTGCTGGTAACCTTCAAGGTATTCCTCACGACCGCAAGCATGGTTTCTTTGGTTCAGGGGGTCACAATGCATTTTTCCGAGTGTTGGTCATGGAGAGAATAGGGCTTTTTTTTCTCCCCCTTCTCCTAAAAGCTCATGTAATCTTTTGGAGGCTTGCCAGTGAGCATCTGCTTCCCATTGTACGAGGACTGTGGGCTGGTTTAATTTCCCAGACAGTCCTCTTTCATAGACTCGCAGCGATGAAGAAATGGCAAATATTTCATTTTGAACCGCAGTCAAGTCCTGCTGTTGTGCAGGGGCTATGTTCCTGTTAAAACTTTGACAAACAGTGAATAGATACTTTAAAAAGGGATTTAGTTGAATAGGTTTCAAGCAGCCAAAATGCTGATTTCAAAAAGATGTAGGATCCCACTGGGACAATAATTTAATGGAAGGTAGGCTGTGAGGAAGTTCAGTAGGAACAGAGGGGATCCTGGTGGTGTTTGTTCACAGATCACTGACAGGACAGGCTAATAGACTTGTTACAAAGGCATGCAGGACACTTGGCTTTATCAGTCATGGCCCAGTTTGTAAGAGCAGGAATGTTATGTTGAAATTGTGCAGGATTTTGGTGAGGTCGCCGTTGGAAAACTGTGCAGTTCTGGGCCCCACATTATTAGAAGGATGTGATTGCACTGGAGGGGGTGCAGAGGAGATTCAGGATGTTGCCTGGGATGGAGCAGTTTAGCTATGAGCAGAGTCTGGATAAGCTCAGGTTGTTTTTTTTTGGAGCAGAGAAGATTGAGGGGGCACCTGATAGAGGGACATCATGAGGGGCATGGACTGTATTTCTGTGTGTCTGTGTATTTTTCTGCATCTGTGTGGCAGCTTGGCTTCTGTCTCTGTCTGTGTTTCTCTCCAAGTCTGTGCATGCATGTATATCTCTACCTGTGCCTATATTGCATGTGTGCGCGTGTCTGTATGTGTGCACATGTGTTTCTATGCATTTTTCTGCGTGTGTGTGTGTGTGTGTATGTGTGTGTGTGTGCGCCCGCGCACGCACGTGCATGCAGTTCCCATCAAAAAATAATTAACAAGAATACAACTGGCTTTGGTGCAGAGGGGAAATTAAATAGGGAACGAAGGAGCTTAATAAATGACATTTCTCCACATTGAGCCAAGTGCCCCACTCGTCAAATATTTATATAGCTGCCCGCGTTGTTTACTTGGGAAGGAATGAAGATAAACAGAGATGATGAGGGTCATCTCGACTTTTCGTGCAGTGTATAGAAATTCCTACAGTTTGTTTTCCACCATTTGCAAACTTGAGCCTGAACATAATTACCTCCTTCTGCTCACAAATGGAATGTTTCCCAGTGAGGTCCGGCTGAGCTTTGCAGCAGAGATCTCAGTGAGTTGTTGCTGGGGGGCTGAGGGATCTCTGAGACTGGCATGGGCCAACACTTAGCAGAGAGGCTGGGGAGAGAGTGGTGGGTGGTCCGTCTGGATGAACTCTGAGAAAGCTGGAGGCTGGTTTAGGTCTGGATTCTGGCAGCTTTTCCACTGGAGTTTCTCCAAGCCCCGTCCTGAAGAGATAGGGAGGGGTGTTCGGGCATGGGCAAGACAACACTGCTGCCCGCCCCCAGGCTGGCATCATTGCCTACACCTGGCCCGAGTCCATTAAGGTCCCCCCTCCCTGAATTTTGCTTCCTCTTTGTGAAGCAGGCTGCAACTTGCAATGCTGAAAAACTGACATTTTAACTTGTTCATGAGTTCTGCCTTTCGCTGGCTGGGCCAGCATTTATTCCCCATCCCTACGTGCCCAGATGGCATTTCAGAGTCGACCACATTGCAGTGCCTCTGGAGTCACATGCAGGCCAGACTGGGTAAGGATGGCAGTTTTCCTTCCCTGAAGGACATTGGTGAACCAGATGGGTTTAAATAATAATTGACAGCAGGCACTGTGAGGTCAATTTTTTTAATTCCATGTTGGTTTTTTTTGTTCTTGGATTCGAGTGTCACTATCTCGTTTGGCTCTGAAATGTGAAAGAGGCCATCAAGCAGAACTGTAGAAGTTGTAGAGTTGGCCAAGGCAGCCAGTCAGTGAGCCAGCTCAGTGAGCGTCCTGTCACACGCAGCACCTTGACTGTCCTCCTTGCTCCCACCACTCCCCAAGCTGTCTGCTGCCCCCCGCTCTGAGTTAGTGAGTGTCTGAATGAGCTTTCACCAGATTATTGTGTGTGTGCAGCCAGGGGAAAAGACCTCTGCTCTCCTCAGCAACAGCACGAGAAGCCAGGTCAGATCATGTGTGAGAGTGTCTGTGTGTGTATGTGTGCATGTGTCATTGTGAGGGAATGTGCATTTGTGTGTGTGTGCTTACGTGTGTGTGTGTGTGTGTGTGTGTGTGTGTGTGTGTGTATATACAAGTGTGTTTATGTGTCTGTGTGTGTGTGTGTGAGCGTATGTGAGAGAAGGTGTCTGTGTGTACGTGTGGTTATGAGAGCATCTGTGTGAGAGAGTGTGCATGTCAATGTATACGTGTGTGTGTGTACATACGTGTGAGCATGTGTGAGAGAGGGTGTCTGTGTATGTGAGAGAGTGTGTCTGTGTGTGTGAGAGGGTGTCTGTGTGTGTGTGAGAGTGTGTCTGTGTGAGAGAGGGTGTCTGTATGTGAGAGAGGATGTCTGTGTGTGTGAGAGTGAGTGTCTGTGTATGTGAGAGAGTGTGTCGGTGTGTGTGTGAGAGGGGCTTGTGTGTGTGTGAGAGAGTGTGTCTGTGTGTGTCCTCTGACCATTCCTCTAGTTTCATTCAGTAAAGCCTATTGCTGCTTCCTCTCAGGAGTGTAGGTCTTGACTTAGTGCAGTGAATGTGCTTAGAAGTCCTGGAGATGGTGAGAGTCAGTGCAGTCCCCCTGACATTCCACTTTCATTGAAGTGAGATCAATTGGTTTTGATCTTTCAGAGAACACGATGGGCCAAATGGCTTCTTGCTGTGCTGTGTACAGTTTCCATATATTGACTGACATTTAATATCTAACAAAAGCAATCGAAAGCATCTACGACCAGCAAAGCTTTTGGTAACAGTGAAATCGACAGATTTGTTTTGGGTGTGAAGCTAAGGCAGGATAAATGGAGTTGACATGAATAGTACAGGCTTGAGGGGCTGAATGGTCTGGTCCTGCTGATCTGTGTTAATGCCTTCATCTTGACTGATGTTTCAAGCTGATCCCAGTGATTGCTGGTTTGCGGTGGTGTTTTCGTTATTGCTCCAGTGGCCGTGTGAGGGGAGAGGGTTCTCTGTTGGACATTGCTGGAAGTAGAAGCCATTGTGTGAGCGTGCTGGAGATGTGGCCTGGAGGCTGGTGGCGTGAGCGTGCTGGACAGTGTGTCAGTGGAGGTGAGGGAATGGAAACTCTGGCTCATGGAATGTTGGGAATGTATCCCATTGATTTTGCCTAATGTGGTGGATTGCACATAATTGCTATAGCACAGCTCCACTGCAAGGCCAACCCACCAAGTCTCCAGGCATCAAAAGCTGATGGTTTCACCTGCCACTGTGCTGTCTCAGTACACAGGTCACTACATTCCAACACACACACACCCCAACACTCACTCGCACCCTCCAACACTCACTCACACACCCTCCAACACTCTCACACACCCTCCAACACTCACTCGCACCCTCCAACACTCACTCACACCCTCCAACACTCTCACACATTCTCCAACACTCTCACACACCCTCCAACACTCACGCGCACCCTCCAACACTCACTCACACCCTCCAACACTTAGACACACACTCCAACACTCTCACACACCCTCCAACACACTCACACTCCCCCTAACACTCACTCACACTCTCCAACACTCACACACACTCTCCAACACTCTCTCACACACTCTCCAACACTCTCACACACCCTCCAACACTCACGCGCACCCTCCAACACTCACTCAGACCCTCCAACACTCTCACACACCCTCCAACACTCTCACACACCCTCCAACACTCACTCACACCCTCCAACACTCTCACACACTCTCCAACACTCTCACACATCCTCCAGCACACTCACACACACACCCCAACACACTCTCACACACACCCCAACACACACACACTCCCCCTAACACTCACTCACATTCTCCAACACTCACACACACTCTCCAACACTCTCTCACACACCCTCCAACACTCACACACACCCTCCAACACTCAGACACACACTCCAACACTCTCACACACCCTCCAACACACTCACACACACACCCCAACACTCTCTCACACACACCCTCCAACACTCACTCGCACCCTCCAACACTCTCACACATCCTCCAACACACTCACACACACACCCCAACACTCTCTCACACACACCCCAACACACACACACTCCCCCTAACACTCACTCACACTCTCCAACACTCTCACACATCCTCCAACACACTCACACACACGCCCCAACACTCTCTCACACACACCCCAACACACACACACTCCCCCTAACACTCACTCACATTCTCCAAAACTCACACACACTCTCCAACACTCACTCGCACCCTCCAACACTCACACACACCCTCCAACACTCAGACACACACCCCAACACTCACACACACACCCCAACACTCACACACACCCTCCAACACTCACACACACCCTCCAACACTCACACACACACCCCAACACTCTGTCACACACACTCTCCAACACTCACACACATCCTCCAACACTCACACACACACCCAACACTCTCACACACCCTCCAACACACTCACACACCCTCCAACACTCATACACACTCTCCAACACTCACTCACACCCTCCAACACTCTCACACACCCTCCATCACACTCACACACACCCCAACACTCTCACACACACCCTCCAACACTCACACACACACCCCAACACTCTGTCACACACACTCTCCAACACTCACACACATCCTCCAACACTCACACACACACCCTCCAACACTCACACGCTCTCCAACACTCTCACACACCCTCCAACACTCATACACACTCTCCAACACTCACTCACACCCTCCAACACTCTCACACACTCTCCATCACACTCACACACACCCCAACACTCTCACACACACACCCCAACACTCACACACACACACCCCAACACTCACACACACCCTCCAACACTCACACACACACCCTCCAACACTCACACACTCTCCAACACTCTCACACACCCTCCAACACTCATACACACTCTCCAACACTCACTCACACCCTCCAACACTCTCACACACCCTCCATCACACTCACACACACCCCAACACTCTCACACACACACCCCAACACTCACACACACACGCCCCAACACTCACACACACCCTCCAACACTCACACACACCCCAACACTCTCACACACACACCCCAACACTCACACACACCCTCCAACACTCACACACACACCCCAACACTCACACACACCCTCCAACACTCACACACACACCCCAACACAGCCCAACACTCACACACACACCCCAACACACTTGCACACACGCTCCAACACATGCAAACACACACACAGACACACCCTCTGACACACACACACACACACACGCACATACACACACATACACACACATACACACACATACACGCATACACGCACATACACACACATACACGCACACACGCACATACACAGTTGGAAGTCACACCAGCTTTCCATTGCCTATCAGACTGTCAGTCAAGCAGCCACTTTATGCCTGTCTCCAATAATCTTTTATAACAAACCAGTCTGAGAGTAAAATGATTGAAGTAAGAGCTGGGGTTGTTTGCGAATGTCACTGCGAGTTTTCCCGGTTGTTTATTCCATTCCCCCTAGCGCTGTCTCTCTGCTTCCCTGCTCCTGAGTAATACAGCAGCTGGTGGGAGCTTGCTATGCATGACATAGGCTGCCCCAGGCCTTAGGGGTGATGCTGCCGTTTGAGTCGGGGAGCGAGATGTGAAGGGGTGTCCAGTGCGCTTCTCTCCGAAATGACACAGTTGGACATTTGACTGGAACCTCTCAGAGAGCCCTGGCTGACGTCTCGGAGAGGACAGGTCAGTGGAGATAATGCCTCACAGGGAGAACCATGTTAGTGTCAGGCATGTGAGAGAGACCAGGGTACATTCCAGCCTCGAACATGTGGTTTGCAATCTTCAGTCACCAGAATGGAATGAGACTCGGGGACATTGTGTCTCTTGGGCAAACATTGTTTATCTGTTCCCAGAGACTGTTCGTTCAGCAGCCGACAGTTCCTCTTATTGCTGTGCTCTGCTTGTCTGAACAGCGAGCTGCACAGGCTCTGAAATACCTTGTGTCTGTCTGACTGACCACCTTTGAAATGTGTCACACTGTTGACGCGGGTGTACGCTTCTAAGAGTGAGGGAAGTGGGGCTTTCGATGACTTGGCAGCTGGAGTTACACAGACTGTGAGCCCACAACAGAGGCACAGGGCCCATGATTTAAGCACCTGATGCTCCATTCCACAAATCTCCGTGTGTTTCTGATCAGTCTGTTAGTGCTGTTCTCCCTCAGGCACGGATCCCCCCAAAAGGCACTGATTCTGTTCCTCTCCATTCCTCCCCTTCCTCCTTTACGGGTTCAGAAAAATGTCTCGCACAGTCAGCTCGCATGCTGGAGGAGCGGGCGGTCTGTTCGGCTGTGAAGGGCATCGCACTGTGTTTTAAACCCCTCCTCCTCCTCAGACAGTAACTGCTAGGCTGGATGGGGACAGTCAGAGAAGACAGAGCGGAATCCTGACTGAATTTGGTTACTGGGGGGAAAGGTTGGGGGGGTTGTCAGAATACACCAGACAGGCTCCCCTTACCATTACCCAGCCCCTTCCCCCCACCAAACCACCACCCATCACCCCTCCCACGCTTCACACCATCTGATTGGCTGTTGGGCTCCCTGAGCTCGTGAGAGCCAGGCACTATACAAGTTCAAGTCCTTTCAAGGCCTTGCAGAAAGCAGCTTTTGTGTGTGTGTGGTTGTGTGTGTGTGTGTGTGTGTGTGTGTGTGTGTGTGTGTGTGTGTGTGTGTGTATCTGTGTGTGTTGGGGCCGGGGGGTGGGGTGGAATTTTCCGCCAGTCACTCCTCAGTGTCAGTGCGTCGTGATCTTCTGCCTTTCACACCCTCCTCACCAACCCTGAGCCCTGCCTCCCCGGAGCGAGGATAAGGGAAAATGAACGGGAAGCTTCCCCATGGGAAACATGTTGCACAGTAATCATCCTTCCTCTCTGCCCGATGCCCCAAACCGTAAGGCCGTCTCGCTGGAGGTCCTGGGAGGAAAGGACGTCTTCACGCAGAACAGGCTCAAGGGGCCGAATGGCATACCTTCCGCTGCTCCTTTGGATATTTGTGTCTCTGTGACCCCCTCTGTGTTTCCTTGAGGCCTGTGAATCCCTGCAGTGACTGGACTCAACGTGTGAGGATCCACAGCTCTGCTGGGGCAGGAATTCCAAAGAGCCACAAAGATTCTCCGAGGGGATTAATCCCTCCTCCTGTCATTACTGAACAGTCAGATTCTTATCGTGAGCCCGTGCTTCCCTAGTTCCAGACGCTGCACCCAGAACGCCTGAGCTAGGGAGAAGCAGCCCATCAACATTGAATCCTGTAAAACCCTGGAATAAGCATCTACATTTCGATGGAATGGTTGAGTGAGGGGAAGAGTTCTCCCAAAAGTGTGCTCATCCACAGTGGATCAAACCTGGCACTAGCATTTCATTCATTTCGGGAGCCGACCAAACTGGAGGCCCTTCAGCCCACTCTGAGTGTGCTGGCCCTTTTGAGAGTATTACCCCGGTATTCCCCCTCTCTGCTTTCCACCATGGCTTTGTTTTACCTGAGGGTGCAGGACACTTCCTTGTGCCCAACCCTGTGTTCCAGGGTCATGCACTTCCAGCCACATGGCACTGCAGGCCGTGCCCATGGCCCTGGTGTCGAGTTGGCATCAGAGTATCAGCAAGGAGAGGTGAGGGGATTTCTGCCTGCCCTTGCATCCGTTTGGCTCAATGCTTTTCTCTTGGAGCGGACAACTGCGATTGAAAATGAACAGTTCCAAATCTGGGAGCAAGCCATTGTTTGGAAATGCGTGTGTGTGTGCGTGCGTGTGTGTGTGTGTTTGTGTGTGTCTGTCTGTCTGTTTTTTTGAACAGTGACTCGCTGCCCAGCTGTTCAGTGGATGAAGAAATGTTTGGCAGAACAGGAGGAACGTCTGTGAACAGGCTGAAGGAGTCTGGAGGACTGGGAATTGCAGGAAAGTGGGATAATTTCGGGCTTGTGTGCAGGGATGACGTTAATCTCCCGTCCCCTTTGAATTGCTTTCAGCCCTATCTCATTCCTTGTTTCTGTCCCTCTGCCTCGCTTTGTTTTCCTTGAGGTCACGTTGAGAACTACATGAAACACCTTATTCCCTACCCCTGTCCTTTTCAAAACGCCATCAATTCTGCAACAGGACAGATCGAAAGCTTGCAAATGCAGAGATACAATGTTCACTGACAGACCAGTCAACCTGACATCACTATTTGGGAGAAATACTGGAAACTAGTACAGATCGGGTATCCATTATCCTTATGTCCGGAAAATGCCAAGGATTTGTCGGCAGCAGACAGGTAGACACATTGCGTTCGGGTCCTCTGGGGACAAAAAACTTCATCTGGCTTGAGCAGACTCGAAAGGCAAGTTTTTTTTTCTCCCCCCCACCAAACAATTCAAACTAGTGGACCCAAAAACACGCTGTGTCCGAAAACCAGTTGCTCCCTAGGTTTCCATTAGGGAATTCCAGACCTATCCGAAGTATGTGATTTGCTGGGCACTGAGGAAACGATTATCTGAATGGACAGAGTCACAGGTTGGTCAGCGGTTAGCGCTGCAGCCTCACAGCACCAGGGACCTGGGTTCAATTCCAGCTTCGGGTGACTGTCTGTGTGGAGTTTGCACATTCTCCCCGTATCTGCGTGGGTTTCCTCCGGGTGATCCGGTTTCCTCCCACAGTCCAAAGATGTGCAGGTTAGGCCGTGGGAAATTGCTTTAGCCAAGGGCGTGTGGATTGGCCATGGGAAAGGTGGGGTCACAAGGATAGGGTTGGAGTTGGATCTGGATAGGATGCCCTTTGGAGGGTTGTTGCAGAATGGATGGGCTGAATGGTCTGCTTGTGCACTGCAGCATTTCTATCCTGTGACTCTATAATTCTGGAAGGGGGTTTTGGGGGAAACCATTGGATGCAGTGTATTGGCATTTTCAGGAAGTCTGAGGCAGGAGGTGGGTGTGACAGTATTGAAACAGATGGGATTTGAGGACTGGTGAATGGGTAGAGAGTGTGAGTTGGGTAAATGGTTCGTTCTGCAGTTTGGCGGGCTGTGACCAGAGGGGTGCCCCAAGGCCAGTGTTTGGACACCCAGCTTCTCACCAACTGTCTGAAAGTGCTGTCTGGTAGGTTACTGGGGTCAGATTCAACTATTCCAGCCAACAGTGATTCACGCCAAAAATTGAAGGTCAAAGAACTCGAGGAACCTAAGGGAGTGGGGCTACACTTGGAAAGAGCCAGCATGGATTCAGTGAGCTGAATGGTCTGCCCGGATGCAGTATTGTGGAATGTTTCATCACCCTCCCAAGCCCGGGGGAGTACGGTCATGGGGAGATGGTCATGACTTGACTAATGCTGTGAGATTCTCTGACCAGATTCAGCAGGTCCCCTCCTAACATTCTCCATGTGTCTGTGTAACCCCAGGAAGAGCAGCTACAAGTGCAAGATGTTCGCATCAAGGGTGTTTTCGGCTCCTCCAGGAAACGCCTGCCTGTTACCGAGGGCTATGTCCAGGTGAAGCAGGATGGTGAGTGGAAACAGATTTGTGACACCGACTGGACGGCCATGAATAGCAGAGTCATCTGTGGCATGTTTGGATTCCCGGCAGAGAAAGGCTATAACACAAAGATTTACAAGTAAGCACAGAGCTTCGGTACGTGGTGTTTATAAACTGACGTTTTCCCAACCACCACCAGTTCTGAGGAAGCGTCACTGGACCCGAAACGTTAACTCTGTATTCTCCTTCAGAGATGCTGCCAGATCTGCTGAGCTTTTCCAGCAACTTTGTTTTGTTCCTGTACTGTGTACTGGCTCTCACTGTGTGTCTCTGTGTTGTATACTTGTCCTGTGCGTTAGAAACTGGTCCTGTGCTCTGTATACTGGTCCTGTATTGTGTATACTGGTCCTGTATTGGATATGGTGGCTCTCCCTGTGTGTTCTATACTTGGCATGTATCGTGTGTACTGGTCCTGTGTTGTATATACTGGTCCTGTGGTGGATATGCTGGCTCTCCCCGCGTGTCTGCCTGCTGTATACTGGGCGTGTACTGGCTGTCCCCATACCTTTGCGGGAGAGTATGCTGGGTGTGGTTTTTGTGTCCCCTGAGCGGAGCACAGAGTGCGGCCTTGTGTTGGCTGTTGGTCTGAGGCGTTCTGTTGCCTGTGTTTTGTGCAGGATCTTTGCGAGCAGGAAGAGACACACTTACTGGCAGTACAACATTAACTGCATGGGCAACGAGGCCCACCTGTCGAGCTGCAGCCTGGGCCACTCCGAGGCCAGCTCTAATGGCTCGTGTGTGAGCCACATGCCTGTGATCGTTAGCTGTGTGGCTGGGCGTCCCATTGCTGCTCTCAGCACTACCCGGGTTCGGAAGGCCTTCCAGACTGAGGTAAATTCTACACGTCCTCCATTCCCCACACCCCGACTGGGGCAGCTCGCGTGCAATAGGGCCATGGGCCGGACGGGAGGGGCCTTACCACATCTGGGCCGAATGGCCTCCTCTTGCCACGATGATGGCGCTTTATTGGTCAGGGGTTCAGTGGATAACGGCTCACCTGGATGAGCTAATGTCCCAGAGGCCCAGAGACCATGGACCTGACATGGCTGGTATGAGGGTGCTACAGTTGGCGCCCTCTTATTTATTGCTCGCTAATGGTCCCCCCCACGGCTACATCCCTCTGAGTTTGAGACTTGCCGGAACACCGAGTTGGCAGACGGGCCTCCGCACAGCAAGATCCCACCGGTGGGCAGGAGAATCCAGACGCCAGGGTCCTTTCGGCGGCACTGGAGCCTTGCTCCAGGGGTCTGAGCATGGGACTGACAGCCTCCCTGACTGCGGGGGCAGCTCAGGCAGTTTAGAAAATGTGCCCCCATTGACCTCCTCTCCCCATATTGTCTTCCCCGACCCCCAGCCAGTTTGAATGGTGCCCTCACTAGCAGGCAGCCCTAAGGCTGTGTAATAATCGGTTAATATGGAGAAAGTAGCCTGGGATACTCAAGTTGAAACACAAGTCACCGCACAGAGCACATTCCACATCATGTGTGTAATGCACATCGGATAATGAAAGCCAGCTGGCAGTTGCCTGGGAAGGTCCCGAGCGGATCAGTTTCTTGCTACCGGATGTAGGCTGGACATTTGGCAGACCTGCCCCCCCCACGCCCCCCGCCCCCTGCCGAGCAAGTTAGCCCTGATCCTCTGGCATTCGGGCTGATGATTGTGCACACCTCCGTGAGTTGGTTTTTGCAGTTTTGAAACGAGAGGATGCACGGCGTTAGGATCTCCTCCCAGTCAGATTGCGACATGTAAACAAAATTCAGTGACTGCAGAGACGGAGCGGAGGGCATATCAGCCAGGACGCCTCTTCATTCGGCTGCTCCCCACCCTCCCAATCCCGAGTATTTACTGTACCCGGTGTGGCTTCCTCTACGTTGGGGAAACCAAGCGGAGGCTTGGGGACCGCTTTGCAGAACACCTCCGCTCGGTTCGCAATAAACAACTGCACCTCCCAGTCGCAAACCATTTCCACTCCCCCTCCCATTCTCTAGATGACATGTCCATCATGGGCCTCCTGCAGTGCCACAATGATGCCACCCGAAGGTTGCAGGAACAGCAACTCATATTCCGCCTGGGAACCCTGCAGCCCAATGGTATCAATGTGGACTTCACCAGCTTCAAAATCTCCCCTTCCCCCACCGCATCCCTAAACCAGCCCAGTTCGTCCCCTCCCCCCACTGCACCACACAACCAGTCCAGCTCTTCCCCTCCACCCACTGCATCCCAAAACCAGCCCAGCCTGTCTCTGCCTCCCTAACCTGCTCTTCCTCTCACCCATCCCCTCCTCCCATCTCAAACCGCACCTCCACTTCCTACCTACTAACCTCATCCCGCCTCCTTGACTTGTCCGTCCTCCCCGGACTGACCTATCCCTTCCCTACCTCCTGACCTATACTGTCCTCTCCACCTATCTTCTCCTTTATCCATCTTCGGTCCGCCTCCCCCTCTCTCCCTATTTATTTCAGAACCCTGTCCCCATCCCCCTCTCTGAAGAAGGGTCTAGGCCCGAAACGTCAGCTTTTGTGCTCCTGAGATGCTGCTTGGCCTGCTGTGTTCATCCAGCTCCACACTTTGTTATCGTGGATTGTCCAGCATCTGCAGTTCCCATTATCTCTGAGTATTCCCTCCCTTCCTTTGGGTGTCTCTCCCTCTTCACCATGTTCAACTGCTCTCAGGCTCCTGTCTCTTTGCCTTTGCCCACCCCTATGCTCCCTCCACTCCTTTCTCTTGCCCTTCTGCATTCCTCCCCCTCTTCTCCAACCTCTTTCTCCCTTGACTTCACCAACCCCCGAATCACAGCTCATTTACTCCCCCATTTCTATCCCACCCGCACCTCTCCCCTCCATCTCTCGGTTGTCGATTTTCTTCGATCTCTGAGCTACCCCGTACTGCTAGCCTAGTGTGACTTTCTGGTTCATTCAGTCAACGTTCACACCCCCCACCCCCGGCAATCCCCCTGATGTCTGCTCGCGTAGCCTGGAGTCTCACGCATCCTCCTGTGAAGCACATGTTGAAGGTGCTATGGAAATGCAGGCTGAGTCCCCATTTGAGGATAGTTGTTGGGGGGATGGGGGTTCTCTGCAAACTGATCGCTGCCCCTCTGCCTCGGGTGACTTCATGTCTGCACCCTTGAGGAAGCACACAGTCCAACAGCGATTCCAAGTCGCTGGTCAACCAGGAGAGCCACATCTCCCCTGAGGTCACCCTCAGAGACCCCATGCTAACAGTCAGGAGTGGTGACCCATGCTGATGCCCAGGGAATCTGCGAACAAAGTGAATAGGTTCAGAAACCTGGAGATGGTGGCACCGCATCAATCTCCCTGAACTTGCTTCCTGACTTCCCACTGAAATCCAGCCTGTGTCTCGTGTGAGCCCAGACTGATTCCCTCAAGGCAAGAAGGCAGGAGAATGGCACCTTGTCTGATGCTCGTTCTGAAGGCTAGCACATATCTGATGGGCTGAACGACCAGCCTCTAAGGCAGTCAGGACCGCGTGAAGACAGTCTGATGGCAAGGGGGTGCTGTCGTGTCAGCAGACACGCTCACATACTCTCACGCACTCACACATAGACACACATACACAGTCACAGACATACACAGACACACACACACATACACAGTCACAGACACACACACACGCAGTCACAGACACACGCACACAGACACACACATGCTCCCCTCCTCTCATCCCCTACCTCCTCTCTCAAACAAGGCCATTCTCTCTACCACCCCTCACAGACAAAACCTATGTCCTCGTGGCATTGCCTTCTGTTGAAGCTTGCTGATGGGCAGCTGTATTTGTGGAAGGAATTGTGATGTTTCAGTCCAACCTGAGAGTTTTCTCACATTCAGGGTTGGCTCCAATGTGTTATAGAGACATGGAGCTGTATACCTTGGAAACACATCCTTCTGTCCAACTCGTCCATGCTGACCAGAAATCCTGAATTAATCTCGTCCCATTTGGCAGCATTTGGCCCATATCCCTCCAACCCCTTCCTACTCATGTACCCATCCAGATGCCTTCTAAATGTTGTAACTGTACCAGCCTCCACCACTCCCTCCGGCAGCTCATTCCATACACGCACCACCCTCTGTGTGAAAAAGTTGCCCCTTTTAGGTGCCTTTTAAATCTGTGTCGCAGCGAGCGAAGCGATATGAACTCGCAGCCTCGTGATAAGATGAAAGTTCCTGAAAGTAAAGGCAGCACAATAAGCTCAAGAGGTTGAGAGCTTTTAATGCCGTTAATAACTCAAAGGTGGGTCTAGATGCCGTGGTTTCTGTTACTCTCCCCAAGTACTCCCTGTGCGCTTCACTCCCCACCCCAGCCTCTGCACTGCACACCCCTCCCCGCCCACGACGTACTGCCAGGGGCCATCTCCGCCATCCTGGCATGTGGTGCTGCATGAGATTTCCGAGCCGGCCGGAGGGTGGGGCGGTGGGCGGATGTCTCGGAATTTGATCCTCGGCGCCACCTTCTCCGTCTGTCACTGCAGAGACCGCTGATCCGTCTCCGGGGAGGTCCGAGGATCGGAGAGGGAAGGGTGGAGGTGATGAAGAATGGACAGTGGGGGACGGTGTGTGATGACCGCTGGAACCTGCAGGCGGCCAGCGTGGCCTGTCGAGAGCTGGGATTCGGCACGGCCAAGGAGGCTTTAACCGGAGCCAGAATGGGCAAAGGTGAGGCATTGCTGGCTCCGAACGTGATGGAGATGGAGCAACAGATTGGGGGAGATTGATAGGGAGGAGTGCTTTCCCCCACCTTTGCCGGAGGGATCAGTGATCAGCGGGGAGGCGGCAGGGGGAGTAGGCAGAGATTTTGGGGAAGGAGCAGGAGGCTCACAGGTGATGTGAGGATAAGAGGGTGGTGGGGAATCTGGAGCCCGTCGCCTGTCAGTGCGGGACAGGCAGAAACCCTTGTCACATCGAAGATGTGGAGTGGAGGTAGGTTTTTTACTCAGAGTGGGAGGAGCGTGTAATGCGTTGGCGGAGAGGGTAGTGGAGTCGGCCTCATTAGGGGCATTTAAGCGGCTATTAGATAGGCATATGGATGACAGTATAAGGTAGGGGTGGAGGTTAGATAGACCTGAGTTTAGGGTAAAAGTCCGGCACAACATCGTGGGCCCAAGGGCCTGTACTGTTCTCTGTTCTACATTCTAAGGTATAGTCAGATGTGCACTTGTGATGACCGGGCTGTGGGCTGAGTGCTGGGAATGGGATTGTTAGAGTGAGGGTCTTGTTTTTGACCAGCACAGACCCAATGGGCCAAAGGGCCTTTTTTTTTGAGACTGTAGACCTCAGTGACCCTCTGATTTTGTCCCCAAACCCATTCCTGAGCCATTCCACACCACCCCCACCAACATAATTTCTCGGCCTGTCTTGCTGTTCTCCCAGCCCCCTGCCTATCCTCAAGCCCGCACTGAGGTGGGCAGTACCAGAGACAGGAAACTGCGAACCTAAAGTGTTCCTCTTGCTGTTGCTACCTCTTTCATTTGGTGGGTTTCCTTTAGTTTCTTTACAAGTCAGGGGTGGCACGGTGGCCCAGGGGCCCAGTGGTTAGCACTGCTGCCTCACAGTGCCAGGGACCTGGGTTCGAATGCAGCCTCAGGTAACTATCTGTGTGGAGTTTGCACATTCTCCCCGTGTCTGCGTGGGTTTCCTCCGGGTGCTCCGGCTTCCTCCCACAGTCCAAAGATGTGCAGGCTAGGTGAATTGCCCAAAGTGTTCAGGGGTGTGTAGATTAGGTGGGTTAGCCTTGGGAAATGCAGAGTTACACGGTAGGGAGGATGGGTCTGGGTGGGATGCTCTTTGGAGAGTTGGTGCAGACTCGATGGACTGAATGGCTTCTTTCCACATATGCTATGATCCCATGACCTGGGTGTCAGTGGCTGGGCCCAGCATTTATTACCCTGTCCCTAGTTGCCCCTTGAGAAGTTGGGGGTGAGCTGCCTTAGAACATAGAACATAGAACATAGAACAGTACAGCACAGAACAGGCCCTTCAGCCCACAATGTTGTGCCGACCATTGATCCTCATGTAGGCACCGTCAAATTTCTGTGACCATATACATGTCCAGCAGTCTCTTAAATGACCCCAATGACCTTGCTTCCACAACTGCTGCTGGCAACGCATTCCATGCTCTCACAACTCTCTGCGTAAAGAACCTGCCTCTGACATCCCCTCTATACTTTCCACCAACCAGCTTAAAACTATGACCCCTCGTGCTAGCCATTTCTGCCCTGGGAAATAGTCTCTGGCTATCAACTCTATCTATGCCTCTCATTATCTTGTATACCTCAATTAGGTCTCCTCTCCTCCTCCTTTTCTCCAAAGAAAAGAGACCGAGCTCAGTCAACCTCTCTTCATAAGATAAGCCCTCCAGTCCAGGCAGCATCCTGGTAAACCTCCTCTGAACCCTCTCCAAAGCATCCACATCTTTCCTATAATAGGGCGCCCAGAACTGGACGCAGTATTCCAAGTGCGGTCTAACCAAAGTTTTATAGAGCTGCAACAAGATCTCACGACTCTTAAACTCAATCCCCCTGTTAATGAAAGCCAAAACACCATGCCTTCTTGAACCACTGCAGTCCATGTGCTGTGGGTTGACCCACAATGCCCTTATAGGGAGGGAATTCCAAGATTTTGACCCAATGACATTGAAGGAATGGCGGATGTATTCCCAAGTCAGGATGGTGAGGGGCTCCAAGGGGAACTTGCGGGGGGTGGGGGGGGGATGATGTTCCCATGTGTTCCCCTGACCCTTGTCTGGATGGGAGCGATTGTGTGTTGGGAAGTTCTTTGCAAGCTGTTCAGATCTCAATGAAACAGAGGAGAGTCAATCATCACGTCTGTGCCAGAGATCGGGATCAAGTTGTGGGTTTGGTTTAGGGGCTGTTATGGGGCAGTGGCAGGGTGTCACTCCCTGTGGGCCTGAAGCTGTCACACCCAGGCTCTGTGGCCCCATAGCTGATTACCAATGGAACAACAGGATCTGGCTTCCCTACAATTCCAACTTTGATGGACAGTGAGTTATTGGAGGGGTGAAGAGGGAGAGTGAGTGCAGTGATCTGTGTTATCACAGCCACAAAGCTGTGTTCACTGTTGCTTGGCTGTGGTGGCTGCCCTCACTGGCTCCTTTAATTGTGTTCTGTCACAGGGATCGGCATGACCCACCTGAAGCAGGTCTCGTGCACAGGCTTTGAGAGTTCTCTCACTGCCTGCCAGTTTAACCAGAACAACCTGTGTGGTCACAATGAAGATGCTGCGGTGCGCTGTAACATCCCCGACATGGGCTTCGAGAAACAGGTCAGTTACCGCGACAGCTATCTCTCTCACACTCACACTCTCTCTCTCACACACACTCTCTCTCTCACACACACACTCTCACTCTCTCTCTCTCTCTCACACACACACACACACACACACACAGAGGTGGGGGAGAGGATGCTGGAGACAGAGGGAGGGACAGGATGCTGGAGTCAGAGGGAGGGACAGGATGCTGGAGACAGAGGGAGGGAGAGGATGCTGGAGACAGAGGGAGGGACAGGATGCTGGAGACAGAGGGAGGGAGAGGATGCTGGAGACAGAGGGAGGGACAGGATGCTGGAGACAGAGGGAGGGACAGGATGCTGGAGACAGAGGGGGGGAGAGGATGCTGGAGACAGAGGGAGGGACAGGATGCTGGAGTCAGAGGGAGGGAGAGGATGCTGGAGACAGAGGGGGGAGAGGATGCTGGAGACAGAGGGAGGGACAGGATGCTGGAGACAGAGGGAGGGACAGGATGCTGGAGTCAGAGGGAGGGACAGGATGCTGGAGACAGAGGGAGGGAGAGGATGCTGGAGACAGAGGGAGGGACAAGATGCTGGAGACAGAGGGAGGGAGAGGATGCTGGAGACAGAGGGAGGGACAGGATGCTGGAGACAGAGGGAGGGAGAGGATGCTGGAGACAGAGGGGGGAGAGGATGCTGGAGTCAGAGGGAGGGGAGAGGATCCTGGCGATGGGGTGTGGGGAGAGGATTCTGGAGACAGGGCGGGGAGAGGATTCTGGAGACAGGGCGGGGGTAGAGGATGCTGGAGACAGGGCGGGGGTAGAGGATGCTGGCGACGGGGTGCAGGGAGAGGATGCTGGAGACAGAGGTGGGGGAGAGGATTCTGGAGTCGGTGGTGGGGAGGGGATTCTGGAGACGGGGGAGAGGATTGTGGGGATGGAGCAAGAGGATTCTGGAGAGGGTGGTGGGAAAGGATTCTGGAGACAGGGGCGGGAGGGGGTTCTGGAGAGGTGTTGCTGAGGGTTCTGGAGGGGGTGGGAAGAGGAATCTGGAGACAGACGAAGAGTGTTCTGGAGAGAGAGAGAGAGGGAGCGAGAGAGAGGATTCTGGAGAGAGAAGGGGGCAGAGGGGTCTGGAGGGAGAGAGGGGTGTTGTGGTTTTTGGGGACAGAGAGAGACAAAATGACAGAGTGTCTGTTCTGGACATTTGAAGACATGAATGTGAGTAACAGGGTGTGAGGAACCCTTTTGTTTTGCAGGAGGCCGATCTCTGAGTGGACCCCATCCTGAGTGTTAGTTCAGTCTCTCGTGAGCTCCACCCTTGCTGGGGGAGCTCGAGGCTCTCTCTTGCCCCCTCCTTCACCCATTTCAGCACTCCTCACCCCCACCATCTATCCTTCCGTCTCTGTCTCCCCACCGCCCCCCGCCCCACCATCCCACTCCCCTACCTCCTGTCTTCTCACTTCTTGCTCTATCTCTCTCTCTTTCTCAAACCTCATTCCCTTCTCTCCTGCTCTCACTCACTTCTGTCCTCACTGTTTCCCCGCTTTGGTCTCCGTCACACCTTCTCCCTGTACCCCTAAGCCCTCTGTTGAGCCTCCGTCTCCTAACCACCACCCCACTACCCTCTCTTTATTCTCTATCCTCCTCCTACCATGTACAGCTCTGCAGTTGCAGCCAGATATTGTGTTATCTTTGCACATCTCAAGTGTTTCTGTGAGATCCCTATGTTTACGTCGATGGGGAAGACCCACCTTCGGTTGTTCATACGGAAAGGTGATTGTTGTCCTGTCGAGTGGTGAAATGATTCTTGCGTTCTGAGGCTCTGCTCTCTCTCTCCCTGTTCCCACCACCACTGGTCCACTTCCCAGTGGTTGTCCAGGTACTATCGCAGACTTCTTCATCACATGTCTTCTGTCTAACACACACACACACAGACACACACACACACACACGCACACAGTTACATGCACACACACACAGACACACACCATTATTCCTGATGGTGCTTCAGTCTAGGTTTGGTCATGTTCTGTTGAGGATTTCCTGGTTTGCTCAGACACGTGCTGGTCATTGGGGATAAGCTGATCTGAGACAGCCTTTGGAATGGTGTTGGCCATTGAGAGTATATGTTGAGCTGTGCTGTAACCCACTGCATAGTCACCATTCATCAGCGGGTCTTTACTCCTTTGTAGTTGAGGCCAGAAGTCCCCTGCTGAACTCATTCTCCATCCGATTTCTACTTCCCTTTTGTGATTGGAAAATCCATCAATGCCCTCACCCTACCGTCTCTCTGACTGCCTCTGAGAATCCCTACTGTGTGGAAACAGGCCCTTCGGCCAACAAGTCCCACACACCGACCCTCCGAGCATCCCACTCAGCCTCATCACCCTATAACCCACCCAACCTACATATTCCTGAACACTACGGACGATTTACCGTGGCCAATCCGCCCTAACCCGCATGTCTTTGGACTGTGGGAGGAAACCCAGGCAGACACAGGGAAAACGTGCAAACTCCACACAGACAGTCGCCCGAGGCTAGAATCGAACCCGGGTCCCTGGCGCAGTGAGACTGCAGGGCTAACCACTGAGCCACTGTGCCGCCCTAAATCTGGGCTTGTCGGGAGTTTGAACCCAGGACCTCTTGCAGGTCAACACTGCCTGGTGCCCTACGCGAGAAACCTCAGCTTTAGTGTCTCCATGTCAGTCCTCCCCCCCCCCCACCAAACAAACCACCATTTATTGCCCTTGATGATGGTTGTGATGGTGACGGATGGCTGGGTCAGTTGATTAAATCGTGTTTTGCAACGCGGAGTGATGCCAACATGATTGGTTCAATCCCTGCACTGGCTGAGGTGACCATGAAGTGAAGCTGAGTCACGGTGACTGTTGGGATAAACCACGACCAGCCACCTCTCACTCTGTCTCTAATGAGAGAATGGCCCCAAGGCCTGGTAAGATGATGGTGCCTTCGCTGTTTTCTTCAGGGATGGAGATAAAGGGCTGGACTTGCCAACACACTGAGGACAAATGTGAACACAGCCTAATGGGTATTTCAGGGGAACTGATGCGTGGAAGCAGGGTTGTGTTATAAATGTTCATGGTGATAGTTTGTGCTTTAAGATCTCACTCAGTCCCCTGTTCTGGTACCATCCTGTGTGCAGATTCGCCTGGTAGGAGGACGTACTCCGTTTGAGGGACGTGTGGAAGTGCTCGCAAAGAGGAACGGAGGCCTCAGATGGGGCACTGTCTGCAACAGCAACTGGGGCCTCATGGAAGCGATGGTGGTGTGCAGACAGTTAGGCCTGGGCTTTGCTGACCACGCAGTTCAGGTACAGGTCATCGTCAGCTTCTGCTCAACAGTTTCCTAACTCTGTGTCCCCACTCGTAACCTGCTCCCTGGGCATGATTGACCACACAATGCCCCTCTAATTGGTCTCACTGTTCAGTCAGGGCTGACCCCGTGACCTGATGGTGGCCAGCAGTGGAACTGAGTTGTATTGTTCCACAGGAGCAGCCATCAGTGTTGGCTGCCTGTCCCCAATTGCCCGTCAGCTCAGTGTCTGGCCTGGCCATTTCAGAGGGCAGTTCAGGATCAGCAACACTGCCGTGGGTCTGGAGTCTTGTGTAGGACCGCAGACTTCCTTCTGTCAAGTCTATCAGTGTACCAAAGGCACTTGGATAGCTATTGTCAATATTTATCATAGACAGCAATATTGAGGTCCCTTCCCATCCCACTGTGCCATCTTCCCTTTCAGAACAGGCAGCATTTGGGCACAAGCACCATGGACTGTACCCTGACACGAGGATAGATATGAACAGGTTCACAGCACAGAAAGAGGCCCTTTGGCCCATTGAGTCAGCACCGTCCCTTGGCCATCCATCTGTTCTCTGTCCATTTTCCTGCACTTGGCCACAATGGTGGTGATGGTTTGTCAGGTGTTCATCTCAATATGTCTTCGATAGTTCCAGCCTTTCAGTTCCAGCCACATACCACCCTCTGGATGAAAACAAATTTTATCCAATCCCCTTTGGACCTCCTGCTCCTGATCTTACATCAGTGTGCCCTTGTAGTCGATCCTTCTGCTAAGGGGAGAAAGGTCTATGCCCTTAAATTCTGTACATCTCAGTCAGGTTCCCCCCACCTCAGTCTTCTCTGTTCTGAGGAGAACAACCGCAGCCAACCTAGTCTCCCTTCATATCCAAATCACTCCAGGGCACAGCAATATCCTGTTGGCTGTCCTCTGCACTGTGTGTAGTACAGCCACAGACTTCCTGTAGTGTGGTGACGGGATCTCTCACACAGTGCTCCAGCTGTGGTCTGACTAACATTATATACAGCTCTTCTCATGACCTTCTTGCTTTTGTATTCAGTGCCTTGACTAATAAGGGCCAATATTTACTCCCTTTCTTAACCATCTTATCCACATGTCCTGCTGCCTTTAAAGATTTCACACCTCGGTCCCTCTGAGCCCCCGTACTTCCTCGGCTCCTGCCATTCAATGGGTCCATCACTGCCTTGTCTACCCTCACTTTTCAGGTTTAAATGTCACCTGCCACTGTTTAGCCCATTCACAGGGTCCTGTGGTCTAATCTTTTCTCCTCACTATATTCAACACCTTCCTTTTCATGTTACCTGCAAACATGCAGATCATACCCTGTACATTCATATCTCGATCATTCATGCCCATTACAAACAGCAAAGACCAGCACTTAACCCTTCCAGTTTCCAAAACTCCCTTTAAACCGTTGCCCTCTGCTTCCTGTCACAAAGCCAATGCTGGATTCAATTTTCCAAACCGTCTTACATCCCCATGGGGTCTTAGTATCTTAACCAGGCTGCCTTTAGAGACCTCATCAAAAGCCTCATGGAGGTCCAATTAGACATGAACTGCATGACCCTCAGCTACACACACAGTATCTTCATCAAAAAGTACCATTTGTGAGACATGAGCTTTCCCTGACCAAGCCATACTGACTCTCCTTGGTTAATCATTGCCTGTGCTCAATGTTTTCTGCTAGTTTCCCTGCCACAGATGTTAGACTGACTGGCCTGTCATTTCCTGGTTTATCTCTCTTGAGTAATGGAACCACGTGAGCTGGACCCCCTCCGATGGCCAGAGAGGCTTTGGAAAACAATGTCGGAGCCCCTTGCATTATCTTCGAGCCGCAGCCTGGGACAGATCTCACACAGGCGTGGGCACTGATACACTGACAAGCCTGCTTAAACCGCCGATACCTGCTCCCTCTCCATGCTCATTTGTTGGAGAATATTAAGTCCCCCTTCCCGATTTGTTGACTGAAATTGTCCTTCTGCACAGTGAATACAGAGGCAAAGCACTCATTTAAAACTTCAGCTATGATTTCAGGTGCTCACCCATCAGTCACATCGCTCTCCAATGGGCTGTGCTCATCAGCTCCTTATCTTAGTACCCCCAATATACTGATAAACCATCTTTTGGATTTTTCTATATTTTACCCATGGTGTGATTTTTCAGGCCATCAGTTCAATCTCCTTATCTTCCTCAGTGTTCCCCCTTCCTCCAATGCTGTTGAAGCTGTG
The DNA here is from genome assembly GCF_030684315.1 of Stegostoma tigrinum. NCBI lineage: Eukaryota > Metazoa > Chordata > Chondrichthyes > Orectolobiformes > Stegostomatidae > Stegostoma > Stegostoma tigrinum. Next base: position 5,567,588 of record NC_081393.1, on the reverse strand, counting down.
TTGAACCTTGGTTCAGCCATGTCTGTATATTGTACATATGCCTTGTACCTTGGTCTCAAAATAAGTCAACTCAGCAGTAACCAAGAGGTGCCTTTTGGATTACCACGGGGAAGCTGTTTACCATTGTGGTCAGACCCAAAACCTCAGGTATTCACAGCAGACAGCATTCCGGAAATCCAATGGGAAATTCAGGAGCAAGTTTTGCGGCTGAGAGTGGTGGGGCTGACTATCTTAGGGAGCTCGGTGAGTTCCACAACGAAGCCTTGAGGAATATATGGAGCTGGAGTTGGCAAGACAGTAGAGGCCTCGTAAATATCTGTGGGAATATTTTAGCAGGATCATGTAAGTATTTTATCAGCGGTGATCAATAGTTTTTCTCTCTGTGAGCACTCTGACGTGTGGATGAGAGGGGAAAACCGTGGAGATCAGAGTAGAAGGGTGCACAGAGGGAATTGTGTTTTGAATGGAGAATGTGATGGGTTGGGGCCAGGATTCAGGAAGGGAGAGAGACTGTGAGGACATTACTATCTCACTGAATGGTGGGATGGTGGAAGAAAGAAAGAGAGAGAGAGAGAGAGGGAGAAAATGGGTAGACCAGATTGCTATCTGAGTGGAGAAAGGGATGGGATTAAGGGATTGGAGGGAGAGAGAGAAACTGGACAGAGTAGATTACTACTTTCCTGGAGAACAGGATGAATATAAAGTGGGTTTGAGCGAGAGGGAGAGAAAGAGAGCTGGACAGCGGAGACGGATAATTTATTGCAGAAAGGGATCAGTGAGGGAAGGAGTCACCTTGACCCCAGTCTCAGTGCAATTCTGAGCATTATTGTTCCTGAGAAGAAGTGGTGGAACATTGAAGCGGAGGAAGGAGAGACCCACACTCCAGCTCCAGTAACCGTGCTCGAGTTCCCGTGCTCCCAGCTCGGATCGGAGGGCTCGCCTGTGTTTTCCAATTCCCTGATTGTGTGGTGTTTTCCTTCAGGAGACCTGGTTCTGGGGAGGTGACCCATCTGCTGATGAAGTAGTGATGAGTGGTGTGAAATGTTCGGGCACGGAGCTGTCCCTTTTCCAGTGTCTTCACCATGGCGAGGAGCTCGACTGCCCTAATCGAGGGGGACAGTTTGCTGCCGGGGTCTCGTGTACTGAAGGTAAGTCCGTCTCTCTGCTCCGTTCCCTGGGAACAGCAGCTGGATGAAACGTTCTCTCCGCTTCCTCCTGAACCCCGTCAGCCTCCTGAGAGGGGAGATGGCAGTCCGGTGGGGACCGGGGGGGGGGATGCGGGGGGAGGACAGAAGAGAGGGGGTGGCCGAGAGTTAGGAGGGGACGAGAGAAGAGAGCTGCAAGAGAGTGGGCTGAAGAGAGATGGGATGGGGAAGGGGGACATAGAGATAGGGATTTACAGATGAAAGGGAGGGGGAGGTGGAGGGAGCCAAGAGACATAAAGGAGGTGAGGGAAGGAGAGGGTCAAAGGGAGGTGAAGGGGAGTGGAAGGAGGCAAAGGATGGGAGATTATAAAGGGGAAACTGAGGGATAAGGATAATGGAGGTGGAAGGAGAAGGAGGGGGTTTCAGGGGGTGGGAGGGGAGAAGGTGAAAGAGAAGGAGCAAGTTGGGGGTGATGGGAAACTGGGGCGGAGAGTGGGAAAGGGAGGGTGAGGAGTGAAACAAGTGGAGAGGGAGCAAGTGTGGGATTGAAGGGGTCAGGGAGACCAAGGGAAAGGGATTGGGAGAGGGAGGGGGAGAATTGGTTGTTGAGAAAGAGAGCTGGTTGAACAGCCTCTTTGATAACCTCAAGATCTTCCCCATCCTTGATCAGACGCAGTAGCTGTGACCGAAACTCAGCGGAGTGCTCTCGGCTGGCCTCGTGTGTGGGGCTTTGGGAGGACTTGGCCGGTTTTGTGCGGATAAACGCAATGGTCCCGGATAATTGGGAATGGACGGAGCTCGGTGGGGTGGGCTGTGGGGTCGAGAAGCCCTGCTCGACAGTAATCCTTGTGTGTTGTTGTTCCCAGCCGCGTCTGACCTGGTGCTGAACCCACGGGTGGTTGAAGAGACCACGTACCTGGAGAATCGGCCCCTGTCCATGCTGGCATGTGCCATGGAAGAGAACTGTCTGTCCAGCACTGCTGTCGGCCTGCCACCTCTGTCCAGCTTCCGTCGCCTGCTCAGGTTCTCCTCTCAGATCCACAACAACGGGGAGGCTGACTTCAGGCCTAAGGCAGGCCGCCATGCCTGGGTCTGGCATGAGTGTCACAGGTAGCTGTGTGTTTCATTGTCACCCTGACGGTCATCCAGGGCTGGTTTTGTAGGAACTGTCACTCATCCAACCATCTCTTCCCAAAGAAACAGCCACCCACCCACCCCCCAGCTCTCAGAAGTGGGGAAGTGGCTCAGTAACAATGACTAGGGAACAACTGAAGGTCTCCCTGCTGCATGATGTCTGTCCACAGTAGTGCGGGGAAGAGTGACCACCGCAAAGTCCTAGTGGAGACCAAGACCCACCCACTCGCTGAGGATGCTCTCCATCGTCTTGTATGGCACTAGCAGTGTGCGAAGCAGATGAGATCCGTGAACAGGGCACTGGGCCTGCCTAGGGTGCAGTGGGCCAGCAGCATTGCATTGCGCGACTGCAGACTGCTGTCCCATGGCATCCCACTGTAGATCAGCGAGCCAGGCTCAGTGAGCAGTGTAGACACTCCGTCCCTCCTTCGAGAGAAGGCAAACCCTTTTATCTGCCTGTCTGAAACGAGTCATGTCGAGTCAGGGGAATCTGCTCACGAAACAGGCCTGCTAACCCACGGTGCGCTCTTCCTTTAACAGTGAATCTCCGCGTGGGACCGCAGATTCCGGTCTGTCGGAGGTAGGGCCCAATCCCATGATATTTGGAGTCAGGGAGGTGAAATTGCACCCCAGACCGAGCCCAACAGCTGACACTGCAGGCAGGGAGGGTTCCCAGACGCTGCTGTAGGGGTCATGCAGGGAGCAGCTGGAGAGACGGCAGTTCCAACTTAAGCAACCCAACTGAAATGTGTCGTGCTGGGGGGGACATTGGCATAAACATTGTGTTATGGTCGAGAAACGCTGAGGTTTTATGGGATGGGAAGCAGTGGAAGTCACAGTGATGTAACCTGCACCTATCCACAGGACATGATTGGAACTTGGCTCTAGAACATCAGATCATATTGCCTGCAATTCGCTGTCATACCTTTCCCCATGGTACATAGAGTTATAGGGCTTTACAGCACGGAAACAGACCCTGAAGTTCAACACATACCCTAAATTAACCCGGTCCCTTTTGTCAGTATTAGGCCATATCCCTACCCCTATTCACATTACCCATCCAGATGGCTTTTAAGGGGTGTCATTGTACCAGGCTGCATCACCTCCTTTGGCAGCTCATTGCGCACACGCACCACCCTCTGTGTGTAAAAGTTACCCCTCAGGGCCCTTTTAAACCTTGCCCCTCTCACCTTAAACCTACACCCTCTAGTTTTGGACTCCCCCAGCCCGGGGAAAAGACCTAGTCTATTTACCCCATCCAGGCCCCTCAAGATTAACCTCTATAAGGTCACCCCCTCAGCCTTCAATATTCCAGGGAAAATAACCCCAGCCCATCCAGCCTCTCCCTGTAGCTAAAACCCTCCAAACCTGGCAACATGCTTGTAAATCTTTTCTGAACCCTTTCAAGTTTCATCACATCCATCCTGTAGCAGGGAGACCAGAATTGAACATGGTATCCCAAAAGTGACCTAACCTGTACAGTTGCAACGTGACCTCCCAACTCCTGTACTCAATGCATAGTTCAAACGCCTTCTGCACTCTCCTACCTACCTGTGGCTCCACTTTCAGGGAACTAATGACCGTACACTCCGAAATCTCTTTGTTGGGCAACAGTCCCCAGGACCTTGCTGTTGGGTGTATATGTCCTGCCCTGACTTGCCTAACCAATATGCTAGTTTGGATCTTACCACTTTGATGGAGCTGTTTCCTTGATCCTCTGGGTACAGTTGGGCCCAGTGAAAATTGGATTGATGGCCTGTGCTCGGACCACCAGTGTCCGCTGGGCTCACACAGATTCAGGAGCTAAAGTCTAAAGATTAGTAACTGTTCCTTTTAGGTGGAGAGTGGACTGTAAGGTAAGGATTTACAAGCAAGAACATCCATTCTCTAACAGGGCAAAAATGTGAGCAAGGGTCTCTGGGATGCATTAACGTCTGAGGAAGGCTGGAGTTAGGTACCTTGGGGAGGGAGGAATCAGGAAACATTTTCTCGCTGATTAACTGCTTGCGTTACCTATTCCTGAACTTTCAGCATTGATAATACTCTAGAGTGTTAACTCATTATTTTAAATGGCCTAACCAATGTCCTGTATATCTGAAACATGAGCAGGCAACTCCAGTACTGAATGCACTCACCTAAAGAGGCAAGCATACCATAGGCCTCTTCACCATCTCGCAAGTCAACTCTCAAGGAACTATGAACCTGCGCTCGAAAGTCTCTTTGTTTGGCAAAACTCCCCTGGACCTCACCATTAAGTGTATAAGTCCTGCCTCTGATTTGCTCAACCAAAATGTAACATCTCCCATTTATCCAGATCAAACTCCATTTGCCACTGCTCTGCCCTTCAGCCCATCCCATTGAGGTTCCATTGTACCGTGAGATTCCCTTTCTTTGCTGTGCACACACTGCCAATTTTGGCGTCGTCTGTAAATTTACTAACCGTACCTGCGACATTCACATCCAAATCATTTGTATAAATGATGAGAAGTAGTGGACCCAGCACCGAGCCCTGTGGCACACCACTGGTCACAGGCTTCCAGTCTGAAAAACAACCCTCTACCACCCTGCCTCTATATCCAAATGGCTGGTTCTCCCTGTATTCTGTGTGATATAACCTTGCTAACCATTTCACCATGAGGAACCTTGTCAAACACCTTACTGTAGTCCATATAGATCACATCCGCTGCTCAGCCCCCTTTGTTACTTCTTCGATCAAGTTCGTGAGACATGATTTCTCACGCACAAAGCCATGCTGACTATCCCTAATCCGTTCTAGCCTTTCCAAATACATGTAGATCCTGTCTGTCAGGATTCCCTCCAACAACGTGCCCACCACCGATGTCCAGCTCACCGGCCTATAGTTCCCTGGCTTTTCCTAACAACCTGTTTTTAAATAGTGGACCCACATTAACCAACTTCCAGTCTTCTAGCATCTCACCCAGGACAATTGGTGTCACAAATATCTCAGCAAGGGGCCCAACAATCATTTCCCTCACTTCTCACAGAGTTCTGGGCTACACCTGATTGGGTCCCATGGATTTATTGGCCTTTATGTATTTAAATACATCAAGCAGCTCCTCCTCTGTCATACAGACACTATTCAAGATATCACTATTTATCTCTTCAAGTCCTGTAGCTCCCATATCCTTCTCTACAGTAAACACTGATGTAAAATACTTGTTTAGTATCTCACTGATCTCCTGTGGCCTTATGATCTTTAAGGGGCCATATTCTGTTCCTAGTTACTGTTTTGTCCTTCGTGTATTTGAATCCAAAGGGATTCTCCTTACCCAAGTTTGCCAAAGCTATCTCATGCCCCTTTTTTGCCTTCCTGACTTCCCTCTTGAGTATACTCCGACTGCCTTTGTACACTTCTCAGGATTCACTCAATCTCAGCTGTCTGTACCTGACATTTCTCGACCAAATCCTCAGTTTCTCTAATCATCAAGAATTCCCTGCATCTCCCAGCCTCGCCCATGTGACACCCTCTGTGACAGGCAGACCTGAGTGTTGGAGATAACAAGGTGTCGAGCTGGATGAACACAGCAGGCCAAACAGCATCAGAGGAGCAGGAAAGCTGACGTTTCGGGTCTGAACCCTTCTTCTGACCTGAGTGTCAGCCTGTCTGCATTTTGCAGGGAGGGGATCCTTTGAAATGGGTCAGTATCACCAGATGAGGGAGCACACTGATTCCTGTCTCTCCCTTTCAGTCACAAAGCCAAGTTCAAACTGGACAAATGTGGGCAGGGCCATCAGGAGTAGGCCATTCAGCCCTTCAAGCCTCCTGCTCCACAATTAGGAAGACTGTGACTGCTCTGAAATGCGGCCCCTAACTCTGGCTTCCCCCCACAAACCAACTGCCTTTGATACCTTCGTCAGCTGCGTACCTACTGACCTCAGCCCTGAAAATGTTCAGCGACCGACCCTTTGCAGAAGAGAGTTGAACAGACCCATAACACTGCGGGAGAGAAACAAAACCTCCTGCCCCCCCCTTCTATTTTTAAACATCTCCCCTCACTCGAGTTTCTATCATCCTTTCAACTTTCGCTGTTTGAAGCCCCCTTCAGGATCCTGTATGTTTCGCAAAGCAGGAGACCTGCTGCCCTTCAGCCCATATTGCCAGCACTGCCATTTATTCTGAATATGGCTGATCCACTCACTTTCTCGGTGCCACATACCCACTTCCTCCCCGTGCCCCTTGATGCCTTCAGAATATCTCAAATTAACAATCTCTTTGTTGATGTATTCAGTGGCCTGGCCTCCTGTGCTGGGGAATTCCACAGGCTCACTACCTTGTCTCAGTCTGAAATGGTCTCTCCTGCGTCCCTTTGAGACCGTGTGCCCTGGTTCTAGACTTGAGCCACCCTCCCTGCATCGGGTCTGTCCAGCCTGTGTCGTGTTTGATACATTTCAGTCAGACCTGCTCCCTCCTTCCAAACTCAAGCAGTTACAGATATGACCTTGATGAACCAATGGTCACTGGATAGCCTTCACCACACTCACCCCCAGGGGTCAGTGGAATCTCACTCTGGGACTGGATCACCCACACAGACGCTTCATAACATCAGTACAGCAGGTTCGGGTTTAAACTGTGCACTGAGTGCAAGAAGATTTGTCTGCAGAGTGAGGGGGTGGGGAGGGATTAGAGTAAGCGAGGGATTGCTGCATGGGGAATCAGTTGTGTAACTGTGTCTGCCCCCACCCCTTCCCAAGAGAAAACAGGCTTCTTCAGCTCCCTTCAGGGTGGCACAGTAGCACAGAGGTTAACACTGCTGCCTCGCAGCGTCAGATCCCAGCCTCGGGCGACTGTCTGTGTGGGAGTTTGCACATTCTCCCCGTGTCTGCGTGGCTTTCCTCCGGGTGCTCCGGTTTCCTCCCACAGCCCAAAAACGTGAAGGTTGGGTCAGGGATGTCCAGGCTTTTGGTTCAGCCATTCAGGGTTACAAGGATAAGGGGTGGGTGGGATGCACTTTGGAGAGTCGGCGTGGATTCGATGGGCCGAATGGCCTGCTTTCAATGCTGCAGGGATTGTGTGGATTTCTGCGCGCCTTGGGAATCTGTGGGGATGCTGAACGGAGGGGATCCCTTTGCAGATATTGACACAGTTCAGTGGGAAGTCAGTTTGAATTGGCAGGAGGCTGTCTGAGAGTGTGCCAGGGAATTACTTACACGCTCAGGCAGTGGTTGGTGGAAGGCTGCGGAGGGTGGTTGTTTAGGGAAGATGGTGTGGAAGAAAAACATTTGGGAATCCAGATCCTGCCACTGGGCATTGCTCCCCCTGACGTCAGCTTTTGTGCTCCTGAGATGCTGCTGGGCCTGCTGTGTTCACCCAGCCTCACATTTTATTATCTTGGATTCTCCAGCATCTGCAGTTCCCATTATTTCTAAAGCTGCTTCCTACCGCCTTTTCTGAGGCAGAGTTCAGACCCGAAACGTCAGCCTTCCTGCTCCTCTCATGCTGCTTGGCTCGCTGCGTGCATCCAGCCCTACACATTGTTCCCTCCTACTGACAACAACCTGTCTGTGTCCTGGACACAGCTCCCAAAGCCCAGTGAAGCTCAGTGCGAACGCAACTCAGTGTCTGCTGTCTTGCGCCACCGCTGGACCGCATCTCCCTCGACACCGTGATCACCCACAGCACAGCAAGATCCCAGGGGCAGCCTCATTGCTCTGAACGGCCGGCCGCTGCTCCCTGGACAACAGCAGCTGGACGCAGAACCTCTGGGAGGTGGCATACAGCATACTCAGTGGGGGTCTGAAGTGCTTAGGGCTGTAGAAAATGTCAGGGCAACACCCAGACCAGCTGGGCCAAATGGCCTGCCCTGCACACTGTGTCCTGTACAGACTGGAAGTTTAGCCTTGCCTGCAGGGGAGAGCTTTGCAAAGAGGGAGCAGCTAATCTCCCCCTCCGTTTGCAAGGTGCACAACTGCAGCCTGTGAAATGAAGAGTGCGAGAGCGCTCAGTGTCTGACTCAGTCCGTGCCTTTCACAATGCTGGACTTTCCACTCTCAAAGACACTCCTGAGCGCTCTTATTCCTCTTCATCATCATGGGGCCCAGAAATCTGTCATTGCTTCACTTAGACCAGGGAACAGGTGACAGTACATAGCCATAGGGCCATAGAGCTTGTACAGCACAGAGATATATTCATCTGACTCATCCACGCCAAACAGATATCCTACATTAATCTAGTCTCATTTACTTGCATTTGGCCCATATCCCTCCAAACCCTTCCTATTCATGTACCCATCCAGATGCCTTTTAAATGCTGTAATTGTACCGGCCTCCACCACTTCCTCTAGCAGCTCATTCCATACATACAGCTCCCTTTGCATGACACTTAGGTCCCTTTCAAATCTTTCTCCTCTCACCTGAAACCTGTATCCTCTAGTTTCAGTCTCCCCTTTGCATCCTTTCAGCCACTCTGCCCTCCATACTTCCAGGGTATTTCGAGCTGATCCTTAACATTCCCATTGCCTTGCTTGGCAGAAAGTAGGGGCCTGCTGCACCCAAAGGGGATTTGAACTCACAACCTCCTCTCTCCTAGCCACTGCCCATCACAGACCCATCACCCCTGCTTACTGAGCCACTCACAACGGCATACTGAAGGCTTCTGTTCGCTGATAGTTAAGATTTTCCATTTGCCACAACATTTTCAGACTCTACTGTTTATCAAAATCTACCATGAAAATTAAATACAAAGCTTTAACTGTCAGACCAAACTTGAAAGTTTTGCCTGCAAAGCACTGTGCTCAGTTCAAAGCTTCAAATTCATCATTGAAAACATCTCACCATCTTAATAAAACCACTGGCCAGATTTTAAACACGCACCTCCCTCCAACAGTAAAAACCAAACACTTTACCCATACACCATTCACACATACAGGATAGCACGTTCCCCCTTGTCACTTGACATCTCCTTGTGTCATCTTGTCAATTACAACCACCTTTTACACTGAGACCACACACCAAAGTGACCTACAAACAGATTCTCACAATGCAGCTCTACACCATATAATCGCTGTGCCAATCCTCTCAGGCCCTCAGTGCAATGTGTGTGAAGGGTGACTAAATTAACATTTCACATCTTACATCAGAACCCAGTCTAACCAAAGTGAACTATTTAGTCTATTCTGTTCCCTCAGACCTTCCTTGCCCTCACTCGAATCCTCCTTCTCCTCCTCGTCCCATGCACACCCTCACAGTTTGCTGACCAGATATGATCAAGCTTTCTGCAGCATCTCAATTTGCTGCCAGCTCAGCCACTGAGCCCCCATGGATCTCCAGTCATGGATTTCACTTTCTCGCTGAAAGACCACCCTTTGTTACAGGGCAGCCTCAATGTTCCTGCTGCTGTGTGAAAACGGCTAGGCTTTCTCCTTGCCCCGATTTTGTACGTCGAGAATGGATCTTGTCACATTGAATCAGGCTAAATGGAAATTTGAAATACCCCCGAGACTTGTTAAAATTGATCTTATCTCAAGTTTTATGTTCCCTTATCGGGTTGAGTGCTTCCTTCCACTTTGACGTTTTCCCCAAATTTGAGAGATACTCAATGAATACTTCGAATGAACAGCACTCTTTAGAGGAAAACTTCTCCCTACGCCTCAGTCACTCTCTCTCAATGCCTCCACAGTGAGGAGAACTGGCGATGGGGAAATACTGCAGTTACAGACGATTCGGTTTCAGGCAAACTCATTACATGTCACAGAATCACAGGATTGTTCTGGCACAGAATGAGGCCATTCAGCCCATTGTGCCTGCATCTGTTCTTTTATCTCATTCTAACCTCCTGCCTCACCACCCTCCCATACTCCTGCTCACAATCTCTATCTAAATGACCACCCACTGAATGGTGCCATGGAACTTCTCTGCACTACATTTCCATACTCAGTGAGTGAAAACAAGAGTCTTGCCAATCACCCTTGCTTCATTTGCACTTCACTTCAATCCATGCCCCTCTCGTTCGTGTTCCTTTTGCAAGAAGGACCAGCTTCCCTCCATCTGTACTATCCAGCTGGCTCGTGGTCTTGAAAATCTCTACAGATCCCTTCCTATGAGTAAAGGTGGGACACACTGTACATGTTCCCAGTGGAGTTTTGTAAGTACAGCGGAGGCACAGAAGTATATAAGACAGTCTTGACAAGGTGGATGTGGAAAGGATGTTTTCTCATATTGGTGAATCCAGAACCAGGCGACACTTTTCCAAAAGAGGGCTTGCCATTTCAAGACAGAAATGAGTGAGATTTTGCCTCTGCTGGGTTTGGAAGTCCCTGCCTCAGAAGATATTGGAAGCAGCATCATTGAATATTTCGAATCAAGTGTTGCGTCGATTCTCATGAGGTGGGGGAGACAAAGGGTATTGGTGGGGGAGCTGGGAACGTGGAATTCCCAAAAAAAACACAAACAGATCACCCATGTTCTTACTGGATGGTGCAAATGATTTGAAGGGACAGATGGTACTGCAAACGGTTCCAGAAGGTTGGTGTGTAGTCACTCTGAGATGGAGCTGTTCAAGAACCCACACTGTGCGGAGAGGACACACCAGTGGCTGAATGAGGCTGCACCAAATCCCTCCCATCCACACTTGCATTGGGATGTTGTGAAAACTGTCTCCTTGTGATTGCCTAGTGGGAAGTTTCCAGTTGGTTCACATGAAACCCTCTTGGCTCTGCTTGCTGCAATGAATCTAGAATTAGCGCTGGCGATAACAGCTCTGTTGAAGCATCAATCAGGAGGTGGGGTCTGGGCCGGCTCGGAGCACCTCCTTCTGTCTCTGACACCGGCTGGCTTTCTCTACCCAGAGGGAACAAATCAGCTTGGGCCTGCAGCAGCCCAAAACGTGCAAAAACTACACAGTCTGTGCTGAGGGGGCTAGCCACCCCTTACAGCTTGCTTCTCAAAGCATGATCAGGCAGTTCAGTGCTTGGGATCCACTGTTCAACCCTGTTTGTACAAAGGCTAGGCTTAAGCAGTGCCTAGCAAAGGCAATACAGGCTGTACTCGAGAGAGAGAGAGAGAGAAGCATAGCTCAAAGCAGAGCTCATGTTTCCAGCTAATCGTATGAACAGACAGGGTTTAGGTATCACTGCCCATGAGCAGATCAGTTTTCCAGTAACTCCAAGCAAAATTCTTTTTTGGTCTGTTGCCGTGTCCCCCAATTCCCACTCCAGTCACTCAAGGGGATGATCAAATCCACTGGAGGGCGAATTTGCAGGATTAAGGGAAAGTAGGAACAGGAGTGGGCCATTCAGCCCCTTGAGTCTGTTCCACCATTCAACAAGATCCTTGCTTCTCTGTGGCCTGACTCCATTAGGCTGCCTTTGGCCCATTTCTCTTCATTAGCTTTGGCTAACAAAAATGTGTCTAAGATTTAAAATTCACAACTGATCCAGCATCCATGGCTGTGTGTGGAAGAGAGTTCTCAACTTCTTCCACCCTTTCTGTGTAGAAATGCTTCCTAACATCTCTCCTGGCCCCAATTCTCAGACTATGTCCTCTAGTTCTAGAATCCCCAAGCTGTGGGAACTGTTTATCTTTATCGCCTCTGTCTTTGCCTCATTATACCGCGATGACTTCAATGGGATCACCTTTAACCTGGGAAATTGGCGAGATGATGTGCAGTCGAGACTGGGATGCCCAAGTGACCTTTGCTGACCCTCTGTCCATCTTGTAGGCACTACCACAGCATGGAGGTGTTCACCACCTATGACCTGCTGCTGCTGAATGGAACAAGGGTTGCTGAGGGACACAAGGCCAGTTTCTGCCTCGAGGACACCGAGTGTGACTCAGGTAAGCTCTCCTCTCCGCACGGTACTCCACCCTCTCCCGGGATTTCCAGGGACTCTCCCGGCAGTCGGAGCACGACGGATGAGGTATTTCAAAGCTGACGTCACAGGGAAAACGTCAGCCAGTGTGTGCGCACAGCAAGATCCCGCGTGCGGAACGTGACACACCTTGCCTCAATCGTTGTGCCTGACAAATCAGTATTGGTGAGCTTTGGGAATAACACTGCAAATTGATCCCCAGAGCAACATGTCCTCCAGCTGATATGTTATCCAAAAAAAAGTGACACCTCTGACAATGTAGCACTCCCTCAGGCTGGGGAGTTTGCCTAGACTTCAGTGTCCCATGCTCAAGAGTGGCTTCAACCTGTAACCTTTCAGGTCTGAGGTGAAATGTCACACGTGGCTACTTACTTGACTTCATTCACTGCGAAGTCCCTTAGGAGGTTCTGAGGTTGCC